>NC_048410.1:27233189-27238099 GCF_013103735.1 Etheostoma cragini | reverse complement strand
ATTTGAAAATGTATTGTCCTGTCTGTTGGTGTGTCTCACCCAGGAAGTCATTGGCAGCGATGCGGTCATAGTCCCAGACCTGCAGCGTCAGAACAACCGGCTGTCGAAACTCTGACTCCTCTAGAGAGAAAAAGGACTCCTTCTTCTTGTAGACCACCTCTTTCTACAGCATGAGAGGCGAAGATTCTTAACAACAACCAGACTGACTGCTAGTGTCCTCTAGTGGCTGCAGTGTTCATTCCAGCCACAACATTAAACACCACCACCTAAAAGGGTGGACATTTTATATTTAATATTTAAATTCTTAATGTACAAGGGAAACTTAATCCTGGTGGTGACAAAGTGTTCAAACAATTGGTTATTTAATTATTTACATGAATGACATAATGGTCCTATTTTTGACAATTTTGTTTACTGATTCAACTTTCACCAATCAAAAACTCTAACCAGACTTTGTTTTGAACTTTTTTATGTTGGGACTTGCTGCTTTGTTCTGTTTTATATCACTGTAAACTAAACATTTTTGGGTGGTGGACAGTTAGTCCTAACCCTACAACAAGACATTTGAACACATCTCCTTGGATTCTGGTAAAAATCAATGAACAATCTTTTGGACATTTCTTAGATAATTAGTAGATTAATTGTAAAAATAAAGAAAGGTCACTCAAGCAGAAAATAATCATTTGTTTCCCTAGACAGACCAAAGCAAAGGTCTCTATAATCATCAGCAGCTCCAGGTGCCAACAGAAGTAAGTACAGTATCTATACCTCAGTAGGAAGGTAGTCGAAGCGGAACACAAATCTCCAGTTGAAGTTTTCTTTCTCCAGTCAGAGTTGAAGTGGACATCAGTCTCCTGTTTTTCTCCTTCCAATCCCTTTATCCATCTGCCCAGACAACAAAACAGAATAAAACATTCTCCACAACTAAGCAATGCCTAAATATACATTCACTTAGCCAGTGGTTCCCGACCTATTTAGTCTGTAGTACCCCCAATGTCATGTCAGGTGAACTCACGTAACCCTTCATTGATTCCCAATGTATGTTCCAAATGTAAAACACTATTCATTATATAAAAACAGATATTGTTAAGTTTTTAATACAAGTGTCAATTAAGGTTAGTTTGGTCAGCAATCATACTACTACTAGCCTACTAGGCTAAGCTATAAGACTATTTAGTGAAGATGGCACCACCTGGCAACAGCAGATGTACCCCTGGGGTACCCGTGGTTGAGAATCACTGCACTAAGCTTCCCCCTCCCATAGTTACTAGTTGCTTCACCTGCCATGCAATGCACAAATCCAAGTTATCTTTTCAACATTATGTCCTTAATTTCAGACAAAAATAACTTCCATAACTGCATCTGGCAGATTATCTGAACTTTAGTTAGTCAGCTAATTAAACTAACATACCTAAACAGGTAAAACTCTCTGGTATTTAAAAAAAAAAGCAAAGATTGGAGACTTGTCAGAAGCAAATAAACATAATTTTGTGTAGTATTGTTTTTCTTCTTTCTACTTTCATATCTTTCATATCTGTGTATCATCTAAATGCCTTCAGATTTATCTTGTGTGTGTGCTTGTGAATCTAACCCTTTCACGTAGATGTCAGAGGACGGCTCTCCGGTGAAAATGTTGACATCGTCCAGGAACACATCATCGGTGTTCCAGATGATAAATCGCAACTCGTACCTGTCGTCATGGAATCACCAACACAGCTTACATATTTAGCTTCTTCTCTAATCTATTCCAGTTCACAATACTTGATACATTTTAAGTGACTCTACTTTACTCAATTATTCTATTCAACTACTCAGTGATTCTATTACTCTTCTGTATTCAATATAATCTATTCAACTCTACTGTACTATACAGATTATAATCAACTGCACTGTACTATACAGATTATAATCAACTCCACTGTACCGTACAGATTCTGTTCAACTGCACTGTACTGCGTTGACCTACTGTTCAGGTAGGCGGGGCTTGATGTTAACGGGGGGGGCGGAGCCGGGACATCATTAGGAAACATGTCTACCCACATTTGAAGGAAACCCTGAAGCACAAACATTGCTGATGATGTGTAGTAGTACTAGTATGTTACTGTTGTTGTGACTGTAGTTATTGTTAATTTTGTGTTTACCTGTGGCAGTCCAGGTTTGTCCTGGTTCAGCAGGGACCGGCTCTTCACGTGTTCTGGGACCAGAGGAATGGCTCCAGGGAGGAACTCGTTCATCTCCCCCCAGCGCCGCAGCACGCTCAGGGCTGCGTGCTCCTCCATCTCTGCCTCTTCCTCTGGAGACCGCTGGTTCTTCTTCAGAAGACCTTACAACAACAACAGCAACAACAAAAACTGTTGTATAATAGGGCTGGGAATTACCAGACACCTCCTGATACAATATCACCATGATACTTATGCCAAAATACGATATTATTGCCATTTTAAACATATTGCAATATTGATACTAGGCAACTGTGTATAGACACAGTATTGCCACTGAAAATATTGCGATATTATGCGGTATCGATATTTTCCCCCCACCCCTACTGTCCACAGAGTCTGGCTTGGTCAACCTTTACTGTCTCTCTGTCCTACCGTTAGGTACTGCGTCAGGTGGGATCTTGAAGATTTTGTTGAGGACTTTGACCTCAGATGTTCTGTACTCTGGAGACTGAATGCTGTTCTTCCTGCAGAGCTCAGACAAAATGGCAGACGGCTTTTCTGCATCACGCCACATATTGTAGCCTTCGCTGGAGAGAGACGTATATATACGGGTCACGGAAGTTATGTACACATTTTGAAGAGACAGGTACTCTTCTGACAAGTAGTGTAGTACATAACATATTCATTATTTTCTGGTATTAACATGCCGGAGCCACCCACTTTGAGCTTTATTTGGCTCTTCAGACACCTCTGGGTGATGTCATGGAGACCACGTCCATTATTCTTTTACAGTTTTAGTTTTCACATGTTTTAGTTCTGGTACTTGTGTCACAGTTTTGGTAGCAACATATTGAATACATTTTTTGACTGTTGTAGTAATCGTACTAATGTGTTGTAGTTTTGGTACTAATACTGTAGGCGCTACTTAAACTGTCTGCTAGCATCTAGTTTCACACACCATCTGAAATTCTTTATATCAACAGATCATTATTCTGGTTTTAATGTGTCCTAGTTCTAAGACTAACGTGATGTTGTTGTGGTACTAACGTGTCATAGTAAAGAGCCAGACCACAGGAGGCTCTGTGGTGGCTGTAGAACCGGTTCTCCAGGTCAACGAGGAAATTACAAAAAAGAGCTTGGCAAAATAATCGTTTCTACTCGATTGTACTATTTTGGTAATCGTTGGGAGCCGAAATCGAAACCGAAATTCAATTAATTGCACAGCCCTAACGCAAATCAAATCTTCAATTTTGGAAGAATGTTCAAATAGTTCTGAGTAAATACTGAAGTATTTTTGCATTAAATTCCAATCCTGAATAGAGAAGGATATTGTGAAGGACAGAATTTGAATTTGGTTGTTTCTTCCATTGAAAAAGGTTAGCTGCTTAGCCAAGTCTGGTTTTGTTCCGGGTCCACCATACCTCATACCACACACCGGGAGTATCTCAGAACCTGAGCATTTTGCCTGCCCAACTCGCAGATTCGGTTATTTTGGTCAATTTTCATGATTATTTTTGCCTCTAGCACAAAAGTAAGTAGTCTACATAATTGTTTTTTTTTTTAAATTTAGTCCAGTTATGAACAACATTTAGTTGTTAAAATAGTGTAGTGATGCATGTCATATATGGTCGGGAGTCTTCACAGGTTTTGAAAATGTACCAAATGCTCCAGCCCTTCCATTCCCTGCTTTGTCTGTAAAAAGGAGAGTATCGTCTATACTGCTTGAGAAAATTGTAAAATTTTCATATAGACAAGACCATGATTGCATTATTTTATCATGCTTTCATTGAATCCATCATATCCTTCTGCTTAGCATCATGGTTTGGGTGTGTTTCAGTTAAGCACAAGAATCGCCCTAAATCAAATTTTAAAATTGTCAAGTAAGCTGACTGGGGAGTCCCAGCTGCACCCCACATCCCTGTATGCTAAACAACTACAGCGGATATCTATGGCCATCTTAGGAGATAGCCTACACCTTCTGAATGGGGAATTCCGGTATCTTCCTTCTGGACGGAGTTTAAAAGTCCCTGGTTGCAGGACTACAAGATTCAAAAACGGTTTTGTGCCAGCAGCAATCTGTAGAATTAGAATTACTTGCACAAAATGCACAAGCACTTTAGTCATGTACTGTTTTCTATTCTTTTTATCCATGTTTTACTGTCTCTATAACATATTTTAATGTTTGGTGTGTTGCATTTTATGTGGTTGTGTACAATGTTTTAAGCATGTCCTGCGTCTTAGACTGTAAACCTAGAATGCCTCACAGTTACGTCAAAAATGTGAGATGTGCCTGCCTGATCTAGGGGTCAAATGTCTGGATATCCTGGAATACCTTAAACGTAAAAACAGTTTGAAGTCAGCATTAAGGAGATTTTTTTAAATATCGGACTGTTCAAGGGACTTAGAGACAAATACAGGCTGTGCATAGACAGAGAGACCGGTACCTTGACAACGTAGACTTGGACCAAGACTTTGATAGGTGAGTTTTGGGGATTCCATTGGTGATCTGACATGTGGTGTCTTCCTCATCTCCTGAACCAATCGGATAAACCAGGAAGGAGCCCATGGGATGGAGAATATGGAATAATGAACATTTCTCTGATGAGTAACACACAGACAGACAGCTCTGCATCCACAGTACCTTGTATTTTCCCATCAGCCTCTCCTCTTCATCCTCCTCTTCCTCCTCAATGTCAACTCTGCCTTTATACAGTGGGAAGATGTGCAGCCAGTCCTGAAACTGACTGA
>NC_048410.1:27221706-27233089 GCF_013103735.1 Etheostoma cragini | reverse complement strand
ATCCTCCTCTTCCTCCTCAATGTCAACTCTGCCTTTATACAGTGGGAAGATGTGCAGCCAGTCCTGAAACTGACTGAAGCACTAAGCCGACTGTGTAGTCGAATTGATATACATGTCTGAAATGGTGATTGAATAAAATAAAAAGTTGTTCACACAAAAAAAATATTAAGATTAGCACTTAATGCATGCAGTGTTATTTACTGTGCAGCCTAAAAACTGTGGTATGGTATCCACGTTTTATCAGTTCTTAGTGGCCACTCTGCCCTTCCTATTGAGAGATCTGGGCACGTGATTGCCCAGGCCTCGCTCTCAACTGGCACGATGTATGGTCTAACATTCCAGTATCACGCAATCCAGACTATCAGCAGATTCACTACAATTCCATTCATAGGACAAAATCTCACCCCCGTGCAAATTCACCATTGAATTTTTTATATGACGAATCAGGTCCAAAGTTGCACATGTTTTAGGTTTAGGCGATGGGTGGCGCCTAGGCAGAGCATACAGCATGCAGGACATGGTGTATTATTATAATACTTTATTATAATTATTATTATTCGGGGTAACGTAGCCGGTTTGTAATTTGGTCCTAAACCCAGTCTCTTGCTGTTCCTGTCTCCTGTTTTGCTGTTTAATGACTGGATTGTAAACTGTGGATCACAGTGACTTCACACCTTTAGTGTGGCAATGTTCTTGCGTCTGGGAGGCTTAATGTCAACCACCATGATTTCCTCCTCGGCCTCCTCCTCTTCGATGTTTGCCATGCTCAGACACCATCCATCTGAACAAATAAGAAAACAACACATAAATGTTAACAAACAACTATTTTAAATAGTTTTCCAGGTATTTTATATTTTGTAGTATGTTTATCCTATTCCTCATTTTTTTGTTTTTTTTCATTGTGTTTTTTTGATGAAATCTGGTCAAAAGCATTTCCAGAAGAGTTAAGGCTGATATCAACAGATTGATGCCTTTGGTTATGAGAGTTCAATTATTATAGCCTGGGAACCAGACCAATCTGGGACTGCATGTTTTATTTGCTCTGACAGATACGTCTGGTACCCCTGGTTAATAACATAAAGTTGATAACATAAGTGTACCGAGTCGACCAGTCAGTGGGATATGTTTTCATGGAGTTAATGCACCGATCCAATACCATGTAACAAAGCCCTAAAGAAAATATATGTTAATGTAGTTTATTTATGCTGTTTTCCAGTTATAACTGACTGCCAAACAGGATAATAAAAAAAAGTTCTGTGGCGATCATTGTTTGTGTTTGTTTGTCAGATCAACAACAAACCACATCACATCATATCACATCCATACAGGGATAGAATTATACAGTTGTTATAATAATAACAAGTTCAAATATTGGAATCGGTATCGGGAATTAAAAAATGGTATGGGACCATCTCTAGTTGTAATTAGGTTTTTCAGTTTTCCCATTGATAAAGTGGCAATCGTGATTCATATTTTTCCCCAAATCCTGCAGGCCTAATCTACATGGGTGACTATCCAGAAAACCTTGTGCAGCAATATGTAGCATGTGTTTTGTGTTCTCTTTTTGATCTCCTGATTGATCACTTGGGCTAAAATTATTCATTGATAAATAAAAAATGTATTGATTTATAATTTCCATAGCATTATACAATCAATACTTAACAAATCTTAGACATGACTTTAGACTGACACCTCATCCCTACCTGGCAGGACACAGACGTCCTCGAGGCCATCAACAAATCCCTCAGCCCTCTCTCAGAATTTACTGAAGCACTTTCCAGTGAGAAGTATGTCAGAGTTTTCCTTTGGGAAGCCGGTCCTTCACCTTTTCAGATCCTCCATCTTTAGAGAGAACGATGATGAGACAGACCTAACCTGCACCATAGAGACAAAAGTCTTGAGCTATCTGGAGGAAAAATACAATGACCCTCTGACTCAAGAACTGTTTGATATGCAGGGATTAAAGTGAGGGGGGGAGTGGGGGGTCCACAGTGTAATGTTTTGATATGCACCCATTAAAGTTAATTTGACTGACAAAACTGTTAAAGTTCTTCTTACATTAGACAGTACTAAAAGTCATTTTTAAGAAGTAAAGTTGTGGATAAATTTGTACTTCTCCCAACCATATATTAAATTCAATGTAGATTTTCATATATATCATTTATATAATAATAATGAAACAATGATTTTGACCATGTTGACATTAGTTGCTTCATGTACATTTATTAAAAATTTGCTATGTTTAGCGTTTCATATAGCTAGATGTCTAAACTCTGGTACAAGGCCATTGTGTTTAATAACTGCCATGCTGATTACAAACAGACAGCTTTGTCAACAGTGGCCATTGTTAATGACAAATCATGTTCCACTATGAACGTGCACACACATATTATACTTTATGCCCACGATATGGCTTCTGTGCTTGATCCACAGTTCAAACTGAGCTACGTCAGTGAGGACAATGTTGTACCAATTCATGCCAGACTGACTTCTGAAATGGCGAGGAATGCACCTGCAGCCAGGTATGATAAATGAATGATTTTAAGTGGATTAAAAGTATATGAAATACAGTAGTGTGTCATCTGGAGATTAATCTTGACTATGTTTATATTATAAAGCCTATTCATTATTCATATCTTATTTGGTACTCTTGTCAAGGACATGGGCTCAGCTGATCCCCGTGGTGAGACTGCTGTGCATGCACCACCTACAAAAAAGAAAAAGACTTGGGGAGTTACTTCAAGGCTGCAGAGGGAGCCACACGATCTTGAGGACGGCTCAGTCCTCAAGATCAACAAGCCATATTTTCTGAGTACAGTCGTACATATAATCAGGTAACCTAGACAGTGGACCCGCTTGACTGGTGGAGGGAATAGCTGAGACTCTTCCCACGTCTCTCAAAACTGACAAAAATGCGCTTATGCATCCGGAAACAAGTCCTCCCTCTGAGAGCGTGTTCAGCACAGTGGGGAATGTGGTGACATGCCTTTGGTCATCCCTCAAGTCAGAAAAATGTTAGACAGGCTAGTGTTCCTTTCCAAAAACCTGTAAACTAGTCTTTTCTGCATAGTTCTGTCTTGATATGTTTCATTTGTTTTTTATTGATTGTATATTTGGAGTTTTATTCAAATCCATTATGCAGGTTCAATGCAAGTTTATATTTTGCTTCCTTAAATATATTTACTCAGTGTAAAATGTAAAATAATAATAGTATAATTACTCTAAAATAATAATTTTCTTTATTGTTTTATTCATTTGTATTTATTCTTCAAGGAGATGCACTGGATTTTGGTGAATAAAAGGATTCATTTTATTTTGATGCACATATATGTACATTAGCAGGACTGTAGCACAATATGGATGTTTTGGTTAAAATCAACAAATAGGCAAGATAGGCACTGCCTACCCTGCCAAAATTCAAGCATAAAAAGTTTATAAAAATAAATTTGTATTTTTAATCAAATTGTAATTAGTTTATTAATCCCCAGTGGGGAAATTACAATTTACACTCAGCGTACACACTTTGTTAGTAATCACACACAGGCCTGAAATACACACACGTCCTCAGGACCTATACATGCACTGATGGAGAGATGTCAGAGTGAGTGGGCTGCCAGCTGAACCTGCACCCTGAGCGGTTGGTGGGGTAAGGTGCCTTGCTCAAGAGCACATGGCAGTACCCAGGAGGTGAAGTGGCATCTCTCCAGCCACCAATCCACACTCTGTACTTTTTGGTCCAAATGGGGACTTGAACCAGTGACCCTCCTGTTCCCAACCCAACTCCCTACGGACTGAGCTACTGCCACCCCTTACTGTTTATCCTTGTGATTTATGGGTGTTATTCCAATTATTTAGACGTTACAATGGCATGTGCACTTCAATCCTGTATTCTTCAGCACATACGGCAAGAAGCACAACTCTGCTGTGCCTTTGCACGTAACTGTGTTACGCCAGTAATCATCTTTGTTACATATAAAACACGGAGCAATTAGAATCGAGATATTCCAGCACCTTTGCGTTGCTAACGTCATTACACCAGCTACGTTGTAAGCACAATCCCCGCGAAATTCAAAGTCAAAATGACATAAGCGGTGTCCGCCGACATCACAGTATTGAGGAATTTCTTTAAACTAAAAAATTTTTATTCCAAAAAAGAGCTAATAGCAAGATGGAGGTCTACGCCAGCCTTTGATGGACTACTGCAGCAAAAGGGACAAAAATGTGTCCAATTGTTTCAAACTGACTGGTATAGACTGGTATGTAGGCAGCTGTACTTCAACGGCTTTAACCAAGCATGAAAAGTCGTCAGCTCTCATCCAGTGAAATTTTATGCTGAAAACCTTTAATAAATCTCAGATCGACCTTGCACTTGACGAGCAAAAGAGGCTGAATATAACCTACCATAATGAAAAGGTAAAGGAAAACCGAGAGGTGTTGAAGGATCAGAAAAATGCGACCTGCTTCCTTGCAAAGCAAAAACTTGCTTTTTGCGGCAATGTGCAGTGTGTGTTTTCATTGTGGCTGACTGTAACTGACAAACATAAATGACCATCTTTGTGCGATAATTTGTACAAAGATGGTTGCATAACTTGGATTCTGATGCTGGACATTAACTTACTTACTGGCATCACCGCACATCACTGAGCCCTATTGTAAACAATCTCTGAATTACTATTAATAAAACCCATCGTACCTCGCTGCGCTGATCAAGGAATGCCAAACAATACGATAGTCCTTTCTTCTGTCATGAAACGGGCGTCAATAAAATCCTGTAGGCACAAACACAGCTGCGTGCCATTCCCACCCGCCAGTTACCTCTAAAAGCTCATCTTCCCTTGTGCAAAAGCTACTGTGCCACCAAGGGGACACATTTCAACATTACAGGTTTTCACAGATTAGAAAACAATGTGTGGAGCGAGGGGTGTGGGTGTGGACATGCTCATTTGCATATTTGTGACATAATTATGCATTCATTTGCATAAAGCTTAGTGGTTGTATCTGGGAGGTAGATTAAAAAATAAATAGAAATCTTTAGCCAAATAATCACAAATTCAATACAGGAATTTATTTTACCGGATAATTATTACTTAGGTAACCTATCTTTTTAGTTAAAAAAAGAAATTCTACAAAAGGGAAGGAACAAGATCAATAAAGAATAAAAAGAAAAGGCTGGCTTGCCTAGGCCCAGGCCAGCTCAGCTGCGTCTTTCTTTCGTCGTGTCCCGCTGTCTCTTGTAACTAAACCGGCCCCCGCACCCTGTCCCTTCTACCCTTTCTACCTGCATGCGCACTGTGTGCAGTTCCGCCCGCACATGAGGAAAGAGTGGGGGGCAGGGACGGTTTTGGCGACCACAGGAGACAAATAAATGCGTGCTCTCTGGACAATACTAATACAAGATTTGTCGCCAGTAGCTTTTGTGGAGAAAAGTTGCTAAGTCTAGCGACAAAGTTGCTACGTTGGCAACACTGTTTTCATGGAGACAGACGCTGTGTGCATGGAGGGGAGGGAATGTGTACGTATGTGTGTGTGTAGAGTGACTGATAGACGGAGGACGGCAAAACGCAATGTGTGGCAGCTGGTGTTGATTGTGTGGCGCACCATCACAAATATACTGTATATGTGTTGGAAACACTAACTTATTTCATTAGATCCGCAACATACATTAAAACTACAAAGTAGTCCTTTACAGCTACATTTCAAAGTCAACTACGGTGTATACACTGTTATTTGAACGAAAATTTGTACGAAATTCAGAGATAGACAGTAAAGACAAAGTGTGACAAAAAATATGACTTATTTTTCCAGGTAAAATCCAGAAAAATTTGATGTACATTGTGTCTGTTGAATCATTCACAAATAAGGATAAAGATGGATACTCAAAACAAGAAAGGCCCTCCGCTTTAGAGAGGAGAACTGTGCCTAAAATCGTCAGATCCCTTTGAAGCCAGATGTTAAAAATATTTCTTGTCTTCTTTAATCTACTTGAAAAATTTAGATGTTGTCTAGCAATTAACTTTCTATATGCATAGACACTTATCTAAATCTTTAACTGTAATGTAATGAAATTAAAACCCCTGCTGAATGATTAGTAGGCCTACAATGGCAAAAATTTGCTAAATTACCTCATTAAGTTATGCAGAATTTTGCATCTGATTTGCAAGAATGTGTTTCCTGAAGTAAAATAAATATAGCCTCAGTTCTCTTACACGAAAGCTTTTCCTTTTGGCTATTCAGGTTCGACTTTGCTCAATATATAAGATTAGTCACTAGCTAGTCTGTGTTGCCTTCAAGTATTAAATAGCAAGTTGCATCGGTTAGTTAAACTTAAACCCTCCGAGTTACCTGATGGAGCGTAAATACGCACACCCACCTACATCGCCGCCATTTTGGCTTCCTTTAGTGTGCACATGTGGAGTGTGCATTTAGGAAAATGACATGATAATCAAAGAGTTCCCATTATTGTTATAAACTGTGCTAACGTTAGTTTTGACCCAATACATTTTCATGTCAGCAGCATCTTCCCGTATTTGGCGGACTCACACACACGTTAGGCTCTCACTGCTATTAACCTGCTAAAAGGAGTTTTGATATGCTAATTCAATTCAATTCAATTCAATTCAATTTTATTTATAGTATCAATTCATAACAAGAGTTATCTCAAGACACTATACAGATAGACCACACTCCAGAATTTACAAGGACCCAACAGTTCTAGTAGTTTCCTCCAGAGCAAGCAACAGTGCGACATTGGCGAGGAAAAACTTCCTTTTAGGCAGAAACCTCGGTCAGACCCAGGCTCTTGGTAGGCGGTGTCTAACGAGCCGGTTGGGGTTAGAATTTTGATGTTTCAAAGACCACGCCGAAATACACGTGCGCGCTTTAGCAGCGCGACCAAGTAGTTAGCTAGTGGTGGTATCAGCTAGCAAACCACTATATTTAAAAAGTTATGCCCAAACAACACA
Organism: Etheostoma cragini; assembly: GCF_013103735.1. Taxonomy (NCBI): domain Eukaryota; kingdom Metazoa; phylum Chordata; class Actinopteri; order Perciformes; family Percidae; genus Etheostoma; species Etheostoma cragini. The sequence goes on along the minus strand of NC_048410.1, from coordinate 27,226,127 downwards.
ACGAACCTTTTTAATTGTTGAAGTAACGTTACAACAGCATTAATGTAATGGAAATGGAAAATTAGCTCAACCACCCTACTAACACTCATTCTCCCTGAGCTGGGGGGCCGAGTTTGGGAAAATTGAGGCCGACTAGCTTCTCTTTGCTGGGCGCCATTAATGTTACGTTAGCTAGCTACATTGAAATACCGTACACACACACGCAATTGCTAATGTAGTTACTAGTTAGTGATGGTTTTAGCTAACTTTGTTATAAGAAAAACTGTATGCACAAACAAGTCGACGGACTTTTGTAACTGTTATATGCAGTAAAAACATACATTAAATGAAATAATGAAAATGTAGCATTTAAACATGAACAAAATCCTTTTCATTGATGGTAACTTACTTTTTCGTGTCGGAGACGATACATGGCTGCTGTAGAGTCCTGCACGAGGTCGACAACACATCTCAATATTCTTCCTCACGTTCTACTTGTTTTGGCGTTGCACTCATTGAAACCATAGACCGTTAATATTAATAAATATACGGGTCATTCTATGAATATGGTGGCTTTTAAGAGCAGACAACTTTAAAAAAATGTAATACTTTTAGTATACCAAAATTTAAAGTCAGATAATAGTTAATTTCTTTTGATTTCTTTTACTTCCTTACATTAAAAAATGCGTGTACTGCCTTTTTGTCACTGGCGTTATATTTATCTATCTATATTTTAGATGACAATTCCGGCTTTCCAGAATGTAATTTAACTATTTAATTTGCATACATAATAAAAGCTAGAAAAAGTTAATGTTATATTAAGAAATTGTCTTGATTAGTAAAAATTTACTTTAAACAGGTATGTTTAAAGTTCTAATGTGGGACATTTTTCTATTTCCACCATTGTGTTTTTTGTTGTAACATTAGAAATAATTGAGGTTGAGTGATCAAAATTAAATGATTGTATCCTTAAAATGCCTACTAATGAATCCAGCAACATTTAGGTTGATACAAAAAACATATTCCATGAAACTGGGCAACTCAGATGCTAGAACGTTATTGTGTAATGTTTATCTCCTAGCCAATCTCCATGGCATTCTAGCCACTGATGGCTTCCCTACTAGTAGCCAGTTCATATCTGACACTTTCACACATTCAAGTGCTCCTTCAAGTACTTCCACATATTGTGGTTAATCTGGGCTGACCTTTTGTTCACTGGCACTCTGGCATCAGGCAAACACTCTGGTCATCGCCATAAGTGTTGATATTATCTGAAACAGTTTGACTGACAGTTGGCAGTGCCACCTACTGTGGAAGAGGATTAGGGCCACTGTTTAAATTTGAGTATTTGAGTTCTGACTTTATTCAGACTTTTTTAGGGGTCCAAGCCCGAGGATGCGGGAATCGCAGTAGTGCAAAGCGCTACGCGGTTCACACAGCAGGGCTGTGGAACCCTATTGTTTTTCAAAGGTTTTTCCTTTTTCCATTATTCTTCTCCGCGTTAAACTGCCGGGTCTGGTCTGTCAAAGACCCAACACCATTGGTTCCTCCCACAGGAACCCACTGACGAGCCCTCCGTCTGGGCCTGGCTCCAGAAGGGGACCCCGGGCTTCCTCAGGGCAGGGTCCCTCGAACCCTTCCTTGCTTTATCATCGGATCTTTTGAACCATTCATTGTCTGGCCCCTCCCCTGAGATCACTTTGTCATGGGAGATCCTACCAGGAGCACAAAGCTCCAGACAACACAACCCTTAGGTTCACAGGGACACACAAACATCATCATGAGGTGATGGTTCCCGCGGTATTTAACGTCAATAACAACGTCAAAGGCACCTTTTTTTACAAGATGGGAGTGAGAATGTGTTGTGTTTCCTGTTGAGAGGATCTGGACCCACAATTGCCCAGGCCTGGGTATTGATCTCGACTGGCATGATGTATGGTCTAACATTCCAGAAGTAACACGCAATCCAGACCATCAGCAGATTCACTATAATTTCATTCATAGGACTAATCTCACTTCCACATTTCTCTTATAACTTTCACCTTTTTGACTTTAGTTTAATTTTTTTTTTAGTGGATGAAAAACAAAAGACTCACGTTTGGTATAACCATTGAGCCCAACCTTGACCCGGGGCTTATTGATTTGTGTTGACTCAAGTTTTATTAAATGTTTTTGACACTTGGATTTGAGTTTGATCAGTTAAATCACATGTATTCAGGGCATCCGCTGTGGATTTTTAACTGTGGCAGGGATCAGACTGACATCCAGACGGGCGAGGAACAAGAAACGAGACTAATCGACTACTTCACCTGAGGTGAGTCCAGTTTGTCTCTCTGTGTTTCAATAGAACAGAAAAGGACATTTAAAGGTTTCAAATTCACAGTGTGAAGATCTCAACACTTTGAGCTGGTCTCAGATCTTCATCAGGCATAAAAACTAAAAAACACCTGCACTTTGAATCAACTAAAAGACTTCAGAGAATATGAGGGGGAATCCTGGTTTCAAATCAATTTATAATCAAATCTGTCAATTATTGTTTGTAAAAAATGGCAGAATTTAGTGTAGAGCGCTGAAAGATGACTTTTTTGTCTGTGTGGGGTAAGTTCCCGGTGAAACTAATTTCGTGGCCAGTTGGCCTCTCTTAGGCTTCAGCGCTATAACCACTTCAATTTTATCCTGGTTCAGTATACTGTATACACATACATACATACATATTGTATATATAATTTTTCCTGTGTGTTATTAGATTATATTCCAGTTGCAGAGTGCTGTGAGAGCCCTGAACCATGCGTCCTGTTGTGGTTACTGTCATCCTTCTTCTGGTGGTGCTGATGTTCACGTTGGACTCTGCAGCCTGTAAGAACATACAGTCACTAGATAACCAGTCTGCACAGACAGCAGGAACACAAAGTGTCTTCTTTTTGTGAAACAGGGGATCCTGCAGAAATGTGTAGGACCACCTATCCGGCCAAATCGTGTAAAAACAACAACCGCAAAGAATGGCTCCAGATGGGTGACAACTACTGTGTGAAGGCGTTCTTCAATACTGAGCATTTGGGCTTTTTTGCAGCAGACGTAATAACACACACACACACACACACAGAAAATCTGACTTCGTGCTGTTAAGACTTCAGAGTCTCTTTCAAGTTCAGCAAAAAATGTGAGGAAAACACCGGAAGTAGAACCAAAGACAAGACGAGACAGAGAACAGACTTCAAAATAAAACAGGAAACAGAACATGGACACTAAATGGGAGAACACGACAAGAACAACAAGACAAGACCAAAAGTACCACACAATAAACACAAGACAAGACTGAACCAGGCTAAGAACTAAACACAGGAAAACAGGCTACCAAAATAAAATAAGACAAAAACACCAAACCATAACAATGACATACGTTCTTATTTTTTTGGCAGTGTAATAATGAAAGGTGAAACTTATATTTGGAATAATGGAAATGCAACAGCATGAATTGAAATGTGTAACGGCAAAAGAAAAAAAAATCATAAGAACGCTTAAAGTTTTTCATTAAGATGTAAAGCCTTATTTTACATCCAACTGTTTTGCATGTATTGTTCTCCAATTTAAGATTTTAAGATTTAGGATCGGGGCCTTTTTAACGGTAATCAATAACTGTTTTTTGTTCATGAAGCCCTATGTTTTATTCATTTATTTAACCTTTATTTACCCAGGTAAGCTGATTGAGAACAAATCCTCATTGCACCAACGTCACATTCACACAGTTACACATTCATTAGATTGTTAGATTAGAAGTATTTGTTTTTATTGTTCATTTCCCCAATGTCTTTTTCCCTTTTGATAACGTTTTGTCACTTTGACATTTTAGCAGTTTATCCAAACTTTTTGACGCTTACATCCAGTGTTTTTTTTGTAGTTTTTGTCACTTTTTCCCAAAAGAATTAAGCTTTTTCCCCCAATGTTTTGTCGCCTTGTTGACATTTTCAACCTCCATATTTTTGATACAAAAAATTTGGAAATGGGTCAAATTTGACCAGAGGACAACACAAGGGTTAATCACTAGTTCAACGCATTCTCATGCACAGGTGTTATGATATTGCACAAACTTATGCACAAAAATTCATATAATGTAGTACAAAGTTATGGTGGCTGCAGGCCCGTCACATAAAGATTGGTCACATGACAGTTAAGTTTGGCGGTCTTACAGTTGAATGGAGCTGAGAAAATAAGATTTTGAACCACTGACATAAACACCCGTTTCCAGGATAAAAGTCTTGAAATTTATGTGGTGGCCAAAAAAAAATGTGTACTTATTTTATGTCTTTATTTCAAGTAGTGTGTGTTTTAAATTTCAATTGTTCAAAATAATCAATAAATAACCACAAGTAATAATAATAATAATAATAATACATTTTATTTAAAGACGCCTTTCTTGGCACTCAAGGACGCCGCACAGGGAA
>NC_048410.1:27214136-27221606 GCF_013103735.1 Etheostoma cragini | reverse complement strand
TAAAAGCAAAATTACCGAAAACAAACAAGCCAGACGGAGCGGCGTCAATCTCGCCAGCGTTCCCGTTGCTAGGCCAGTAGTACATCTCTCTTTCCTTTAATAAATGTAAAATCAGAGAGATAAGATATGCATTCTTACATTAGAAAAACATATCCTACCTTTAATAGTTGAGAAAATGTAGAGTTCAAACCTGGAAGCAGGTAATTGGTGACAGAGTGGAAAGTAACATAAGATAATTGGCCTTTTGGCCAAGTAGTCACCCTCAGGCATTCATTGGTTTTCTGTTTGTCTTTTTAGATTCGTGCTTCAGGTCTTGAGTGGGCTTGGACTGATAACACTAAGTTTGATTACAGTAGATGGGCTGGTGGCCAGCCTGACAACTATCAGTACAGCGAGGGCTGCGTTGAGAGGAACTACTGGGGTAAGTAAATACATAGTTTAGGAGGACAGATTGTAGGTTATATCTGATATATGTTCTACTCATAGAATATGATTAATCTATTTCTTTGTGTGATTGAGAGTTTGGGCACATTTAAAGCTTCTACAGACCATGAAGACCAACAAACCCAATACAGGATGTGCTTCCTACTGACACTGATTAACATGTTTCTTTCCAACTGGGCTCTCTGGAACAATGTGAACTGTAAAGAGAAGAGGCCCTTCGTGTGTGCAGTGAAGGTCTAGTGGTTCAGAGAGAACCTGAAGACCAGCAGTTGGACCGATCTGCTTCAGCTGGAACCAATGCAAGCTTTTACATTTACTGCAATAAATGTTCAGCATCAGAAAACCTGTTTCTTTTCCTGTTTGTCACTGATCCATCTCCTAATGTCATAGGGATGTCAGTTAATAACTGACATCTTCTGATAAAGGTTAGCCTACTTTAAGCTAGAGTGTGTGATTTGACACCATTGACAACATTATGACAGTGATGAGGCTAGCACCGTAAGCAATGGGGGTATTATGATACCAAAACTTCGCAAATACCAGTACAATATCACGATTCTTGATTTCAATACCACGGTACTAAAAATATTTTCTACAATTCCATCTACTTTAACTTGAAAAAAGAACTTCTTTATCAAAATATTTGAAAGAAAATATAAAAATATCATAACAAGACATACAAAACGTGTGTAATAGAGCATAGAATAACATAATAAAGTGCAACAATTAGTGGCCCCAGACACGTTCCACACATCTTTTCAAAAGGTACCGTGCAAAAACAACAAAATTACTTGGTAGAGATGCCGGTTAAAAGGAAGAAAAACAGGATCTGTCATGTAAATCTCATTAAACCCTATCAGACGAAGTCTCTTCTAAGTGATGCTACCCCAAGTTGTCCAGTTCTGATGGCTAGTGGTTCTGTGGCAGTAAGTGAGGGGGACAAGGACATGTCGGACGAGGTGTTACAACTGCGAATTAAAAACTCTGAAGCCTTGGAACAACATCGGGACATTTGGAGGTAAATAAATGTAAACAGTTGATTAAGGTTGTTAAAAGTTACCCCTGTTGGTTCTCAGATATTCCTCAACACTACTCTGATCGTACATGTTGTTATTGGGCAGCATATTGAGGTCTGACTTTATTCTCAGAATTCTGACTTTAATCTCAGAATTCTGACTTTATTCTGAGAACTCTGATCTTAATCTCGGAATTCTGCCTTTAAACTCAGACAAAACTCCGAATTCTGACTTTATTTCATTCTCAGAATTCTGACTATAATCTCAGAATTTTGAGTTCTGACTTTATTCTCAAATTCTGACTTTAACCTCAGAATTCTGACTTTATTCTTAGAATTCTTACTGTGATCTCAGAATTCTGACTTTAAACTCAGAATTTTGAATTCTGACTTTAATCTCAGAGTTCTGCCTTTAAACTCAGAATTCTGACTTTAATCTCAGAATTTTGATATCTGACATTAATCTAAGGAATGAATAAAGTCGGAACTCAAAGTTCTTAGCATTAGCATTGATTAGCTTCATAGCAACCCAATATGGCAATGGCTTGAATGTAACAGACATTCATTAATATCACAAAGTTACGCACTACTGCTTTATTGTATTAACAATTAAGCAGTATTTTACTGATGTAGCTGCTCAAAGTGGAGCTAGGTTTAGTAGTTTAGTCCAGAGGTTCCTAACCTATGGGTCGGGCTCCTCCACAAGGGTCGCCAGATAGATCTGAGGGGTCGTGAGATGACTAGAGAGGAAAAGGGAAATTGGGGAATATGCTGTACAAATTTACATTCATCTTTTGGATGTTGCATTTTATTGGTGAAATATCAGACACATGCTACTCTTTGGGGCTCAAATTGTTATTTGAATTAAACTGATACCATTTTATAAAATCGAAAAAGTAAGTAAAGCTGTGTTGTGGAATGAAAAGTGAAGTGTAGTAGAAGTATAATGCAACATAAATTGGAAATACTCAAGTATCTCTAAATTGTACTTAAGAAAATAAGTAAATTTAAAACATTCTACTACTACGGTAGCAATGCAAAAGAAGTTACCTGGACAGACAAGACATGTTAAATGTAAGCTTTAATATTGTATGTTTCACTTCCACATGAGGAACTGATTTCAAGAAGAGGACTACCTGATGAAGTGGTCCATCAGTTCTGTCAGTGAGAAACAACTTTATACTCACCAAAAGCTGAGATCAGGCAACACAGTGGCATCCATAACATAAATCCAACAGTTCAAATAACACGAGACATGAAAATAAAAGTTGGAATAAAATGGTGGCACTGATGTACAGCAAACTTTATCTTTTACAAAGTTTATACTTTCATTGTTGTATTCTAACATGCAGCATTCTTACAGACATGATTTTACTGGTTCTACTGGTTTAGGAATACTGGTTAGGTAATAGCAGTTGGTTGAATATATGAGCAATGGAGCGTTGTACTATGGAGCAAAGCATTATGGGAGCTGTAGTTATTTGTCAATATAGTCTTGTTTTGTTTTTTTTCTTCCCTCTTTTCCAAAGTGTGACGGTAATTTACAGAATTGGGACAACTTTTCCCTTTCCTTGATGACAACTCATGTAGCCAGTGTTGCCGTGACAATACAGCATGTTTGGCTAAACTCTGATCATATTTCGGTTATGATTTTTTTCCCCTTTTACTTCATAAACAGTCTGTTTAAAATGAAAACAGCCCATTTTTGGCTGAGATTTCTACCACTCAAATACTTTTAACACTTATAACCACAGGTGTGAAAACAAAATGTCCCTTTAACTAGAACAAATACATAAAATATGTTTTTGGCAATAGTGAAAATAACAAAATTAAATAAAATCATTGCCGTCTGACACAAAGAACTTCGACCGAATGTGCTGCAGTTTGGCATCAAAACAGATTGAGATTAAACAAAAAAAATCTGAATTTATAGTCCATTTAACCCTTGTATTGTCTTCACTTTCGGGACCCTCTTGTATCCCTAAGTTCAAATGGACCCGTGACTTATTTGGGGTTTTAAAACAATTCTGAAATTAAATATTACTTCATAATCTTTAAAAAAATATTGTCTATCTCAATTTCAAACAATTGAGATAACATATATGTTCAGGGAATGCAATCAGTCTCTACTAGAACACAATTAAAAATGGAAATGTGATTCGTTTTTTTGTCATAAGGTTATAATTCATGTTAAACATCCACTATGGAAAAAACATAAGCGGTCATATCCAGAATAATTTTCTGAATTGAGTAAGGAATACATGTTTATCACAGAAAAAAAAGGTAAAGCCATTAATTTTCAAATAGAAAAAATGTATACCTGTGTAATTTTTCTTCTTGTAAAAATTTGAAATGGGACAATTTGACCTGAATACCCTACAATGGTTAAAAGGTGGAGTCAGCGATTCTGGAGAAAGAGTGTTCATATTTGAACACCCAAACACCATTTTTATACCAAGTTAGCCAGGTGATACCTCCGGTGTTTTTTAGGGTTTGTTACATAATGGCCTATTTCTTGTGGGTGACGAGGACGGGAAGTGGGAGAGGAGCCAAACTCAGCCCGAGCCACTTTGTGGTACCCATTCACAGAGCCAGAGCCGAATATAAACACCGTATTTCAGCTGCCAGACCATGAGATAACCCTGAATTTGACAGAAAGTATATTGGATTAAAATCACAAACTTCACCTTTAATTATCCTAGCTTTTTGATGGCGCTTTAAAGTTTTTCCGCTAAAAAACTACTGTGTCCATGGTCAAAATTAACTTTCATGGAAGATAAATTACTTTTAATTTAAGTTTTTTAATGGTTTGACTTGACATGTATTATCTTCCGGCGTTTGAAAGCGTTTTTCTGACTTTTTTATAATCTTTGCTTTCTCCTGTATTATTTTACTACTCCATGGGTTCAAAAAGCACTAAGAAGCAATTCACTTGAACTGAATGAGAGAAGTAAACCCTCTGAAACATACTGATATTTGCCACCCAAATATACCATTGTCATCCAAGTGCAATAAAGAAAAAGATGTTACTTAAAGCTGTGGTAGCATATGGCAATTTATTATAATAATCTTTTATGATATTGTAATTTAAGGGGTCATAGAAAACTCTACTTATTTTCAGGCATTAGTAGGCTAAATATGACCCATGACAGGAGACTTTGGCCAATCACAGGTCATTTCAGAGAGCGTTCCTATTGGCTGTTCTGTACATGCACTACGCGTGGGACAGGAGGACGAGCTGCAGGAAGAGGTAACACTACAAATTCAAATTGGCTTCCCCCCCCCCCCAATGCAGCTTAAATTGCTTCAAGTGTATTTGTTCTGCTTCTTCTTCTCTGTCTCTTTTTCTTGATGATTTGTAGACATTATGAGATCACAACTCCTAACCAGAAAGACATTGTTTAGGAGAATAACAAGACATAATTCTCCTGAACTTTGGACTCGCAATCATTCAGTCTTTCTAGGAAACAATTGTTACAAATGACCACAGTCATCCTCTCTACTTTTTGAGAATCTGATTTGAAAATATTTTGGAACATAAAAAACCTAATCAACTCAGACCCTTAGATACAAAACTTCTCTGAAAACTGGAATTAAGGGTGAGTAGAGGATTCTCTTAACTTGAGCATCTTTTTCATCTCACCCTGTAAACACCTCCTGCGACTCCTGTCCCTCGCGGACGACTGTAGGAGTTGAACGGGAGTCAGTGGGAGGGTGACAAATCAAATTGGATCCAAAAACGATGCACAGAGTCTAAAGCAGCATTAATGGCACCTGAGAAGCAGACAGAACTCTAACAGCCGGAAACATAAAAATAAACAACTGATATGACACAATCTTTACTCACTTTCCTAACTTGCAAAATCTTCTTCCCAGAGCTTCCGACTGTTTTCTTTTTGTTGCCAAACGTGAAGAATTAATTTTCCGATAAAATTTAAACAACCTTGAACACTAAAAATAACATGCAGTAAAAATATTTCACTTGAATATTCAAAAAAGTAAAATTGCTATCGCCATGCACAACAAAAGTGGTGATTTTAAGTGGTTTAAAGTGATTTTAAATGAGTTCTAAGTCATTTAAAGATTGCAGATTAAGTGTTGGCAACAGCTCTTTAATAAGCAATGTAACATTAAGGGTGGGGTCGCTGCGGTAAACATGAGTTTTGACACATTTTGACAATAAGTGAGTGTGCGTTCAGGGCATTCCAGCATTCAGAAGACACGACTTTGGTAAAGAATCAGAGCAGATGTTCAGACAGACTCTCAGTGCGATGCTCGGGTCACGTGGGATGGAGGGTTGGCACGTTTCCTTCCAAATGCTCTCATCACCGGACAACTAAGGCAGCAACAGCCAGAGTTCTTAATTATGAGTCTTAAAGGGAGTTCAGATTGAATGGGAAAGAGATTTTAATCTCATGATATCACCAGAATTCAGCTGCCGTGCAAGGTCAAATGAATTCGGCTTGATAGTAGAAATTAGTTCAGCGCTGGGAGAAAAGATGTCCGCATCAGCTAAACACAGAGTCGTGACAGTACAGTCTGGAAACATTCAAGCTAAAGCAGCAGGCTAAGATCCGAGAGGCTACACTAAAGACTAGAGTAAGGCTATGTACGGTATTATAGTAAGGCTGTAGTAATAAAGCTATTATACGAGTATATAATATCATTTATGATAGAATATTCCAGCATATAGTGCAAGAGCAAAGTGCTTAGTATTGATACCTGATCAATGAAGCTAATCAGAGCCACACACACACACACACAGCTGGTCCAGCGTGTCACCATGGTCTAATAAGGAAAAAACTCTCTGGAAACTTCCGGCGGCTGAACTGGTTGCAGTTCCACTCTGGTTCCATATGAGGGCGCTCACGGGAGAGTGCAGAATGAATGGAGGTCTGGAGCTATTCCCCTTAAAATCCACTTTTCTCAGATTTAATTTTTTTGTCAAGTCATTTTTGAGTGGCATTCGAAAGGGGAAATATTCTCACACACTCTTCGGGTGCCATCAAGTGGGCTCTCTGGTCGTAATCAGTCCTTCACTGACCAATTAGCATTCATTAGCAGAATGCTAGCGTGTTATGGGCGACAACGACTCAACCTGTGAGAACTCAAAAGGACGAAAGTACTCGTTCATTCAACTTTCGACCTATAATCCATGTTGAATTTGGAAAAACTACAATCTAATCTAAGATTTCTTAATAACAATTAAGGGAATTCAATAGATTCAATTCAAAAGAAACAAATCTAGCCGTCTAGCTCCATAGACTCCCATTCTTGTTGCACTGGCCTGCAATCAGCACGTTTTTTTTTCTATTTGCGTGTGTGTGTGTGTGTGTGGCTCTGTGATTGTTAAACACGTTAGTAAGAACACGTGATCTGCATAGTTAGTATGGAAGCAGCAGAGGGAATTAATCATCTATACTACATCATTAGTGGTCCACTTATTGTAGACAAAAACTTTTTTTAAAGTGAATATAAAAACAGATTAAAAAAAAAAGAACTATAGGGTTGCCCATGGCATCCTGATTGGCTGACAGCTAAATGCTGAATTGTGATTGGCTGAGATTCGAGCAACACATGGGGTTGGTCCCTGAAGGGTGGTCGACTTTGTGGGAGGTCTGATCCTGGAATGAGAGGAGGGTGGGCCTTCAGCTTCAAGGGTGGGTTTAGGGAGCGCAGTGGTGGTGTTTAGGATTTGTGCATTTAGATGCGGGGTTTAGATTTTAGGGGCAGCAGGTTTAACTGGCTCTAAGCCTCTCATTTTGAAATAAGAGACTAGCTGGTTGGGAACCTCAGCGAGGACAGACTGAGCCAGAGACGACTGAGGAGCCTGGAGAAGTGAGAGAGAGAGAGAGAGAGAGAAATTAAATGAAATTAAAATATCAGTACATTTTAAAAGTATAGGAGCCTTTTTTTCAGTTTCTCATGTCACTATACATACAGTTGTGTTCGAAATAATAGCAGTGCCTCAACAGCAGCAAGAAAATCACTGGTTTTATTAACATTTCAAA
>NC_048410.1:27192501-27214036 GCF_013103735.1 Etheostoma cragini | reverse complement strand
ACAATTTCTTTGAAGAATTTTGACATTTACTCATTTTTCTAAAGGCACTGCTATTATTTCGAACACAACTGTACATGTCTACACCTTTAAAAAGTGAAAATGTTTGATGCTATGAACCTATATGAATTAAACTTCAGCTATGAAAAAGAAAACCTTAATATAACACTTTTGTTCCACTGAAACTCTATATTTGATATATTTATGATCAAAATGGAGACACATTGCACAATTCACACAATGTGGTGTAAGAGCCTTACTGGAGCCCTCAAAGGATGGACTCACAATTTCTCAAGTCTGTCTTAAGCCCAGTTAAGACCAAAGATTTGCGATGAGATGAAACTGGTTTAGATCGTTGCAGCTTTGTGAACTTCAGCCCGACTTAAGCAACGGCTGGTTTCAGAACATAAGGAACCCCACCGGGTGCATCAGTCAATCAACTCATAGCAAAGTCAGGTGGTTAAGTCAGTTACAGACTGTCAGCTGGTTGAAACAGCCGAGTTTTGGACAGGTGCTTGAGAGACGCGGCGGGGGTCGAGCGAGCCAAAGAGTGAAAGGGGGGGGGGGGGCAGCGGTAGCGAGAACAAAGAAGTGTATCAAAGAAATGAAATGTCTATATTGCAGTATAGCAAGTCTTTCTATTGTCCTTATCATTCATATTTTGGAGTGCTCATATTATGCTTTTTCCGTTATTGTGTTATATATCTTTTTTGTGCATGGTATAGGTTTACAAAGTCCCCCCCAAAGGGACTTACCATCTCTAACAGAAAACACTGTTCCAGACAGCTCTGTTGTAGTCCAGGCTTTACTTCAGAGACAAACGTTCGTCACTTTGCAACACACGTTTCAATGCTCGCCTAGCCGCTAGCGTGGCATGTCCTCATACTCTGCTTCTGTATGGCTAGTAGTCCTTACCTAGCTACTGCGCATGTTATTCCCAACAAAGATGAAACAGAAGAGAGATGCCTCACTCTGTAGGTAAAACAGAGACCTCAACACACAGGGTGAAAAGAGGAGCTGCACCAATGTGCAGTTTAAAAAAAAAATTAAACCCTGTAAACCTATTCTGGTGCATCTAAATACAATTATGAATCTGAAATGAGCAGAATATGAGTAGTTTAAGACACCTCAAGTTAAATCTAATTTTAAAAACATTTATCGGCCGATATATCAGATTTTTAAATAACCAAATATCTGTATCAGAATCAACCTTAAAAATCCTTTAGCGGTCGTGCTCTAGTACTTTTCATTCTTTGGCTCTTGATTTAAATTCTTGGTGTGGATGAACAAGAATAAACCTTTGTTTCTTTTCTCACTTATTGTGCACAAGCTGTGTAAGGACAGCACACTGCACGCACACACACACACACACACACACACATACACACACGCACACTTACATCTTTAAACTGTCTCAAAGGGACAAACTGGACAATGTCTCTGACAACGGCCTCCCCCACTGTCGACTTCAGCTTGCCGTCGTCTCCATCCAGAAGCTCCATGGCCTTAAAGTCCGCCGGCCCCACCCCCACGATGATGATTGACAGTGGCAGCCGCGACGCCCGGACGATAGCGTCGCGGGTCTGATCGAAGTCCGTGATCTCACCGTCAGTGAGGATGAGGAGGACAAAGTATTGCTGCAGAGAGATACAGACAAAGCTGAGTGTGTGTTTTAGGTTAGTTTGTTTGTGTGTGTTTGTGTGTGTGTGTGTGTGTTCTCACAGAGGCGCTGTTGCTCTGCGCAGCTTGGGAGGCGATGGAAGCAACGTGATTAATGATGGGAGAGAAGTTTGTGGGTCCAGAGAGTCTCAGCTGAGGCAAAACCATCCTGTAGGCCTCAACAATCCCCTGAATACCTGAGAGACACAAAAGGGCAGGAAATTAACTTAATACACCTACCCACACACCTGTGAAATTAAGGCTGAATGGAGGGAATTGAAATGCATAAACTAGTGTGTGTGTGTTTGTGTGTACCTTGGCAGTAGGGGTTAGTGGGGTTGAAGTTGAGGGCGAACTCATGGTGTGCAGCCTGCAAGATCGACGACAGTACAGTTCAATAAACAGTGACAATCGACAAACTCTAATCTGATTGGCCGCTTACAAATGATTAAACAGAAATTATTTTAGAATGCTGTGTTGTGATTGGTTGGTTAGAGAGCTGACCTGGTAGTCTGGAGGCAGTTTGGCTCCAAAACCAAACGCTGGGAAGAGTTTATCACTGAAAAAGGAAACACACACTGTTACAGGCGTACTCTTTATAAGAATTCAAAACTTCTGGGTCAATCTGTGAGATTTAGGGAGTAATGTAGAGTTCAGGGTGTGGAGTTTAGAGCGTAAGCCTGATTTATGGTTCTGATGGTTCTGATTTATGGTTTTGCTTAGAATCAACGATGTAGTACGTACGCAGGTACACGTAGATATGGACCCTTTGCCTTTATTTTACACTTTTTACAAGTCCTTTCCTAGTGAGGGGGCTTGGTACTTTAGAGAACTGGTATAGAGTTTAGGGTGAAGGGTTCAGATGTTGGGCGTGGGGTTTAGGGTTATAGGGTGTGGGTGTGTGTCTGCATAGTTTAGGGTTTATGTGCATATTTTTGACGGTGTAGTATTTCAAGTGTAGGTTGAGTGTGTACTGACGTGTCGTAGTCCTGGACCACGTTACCCACAGACCACAGAGCAGACAGGTACTGGTTAGTACCGTCTTGACTCATGTAGTGGAGAGAGTTGGGCGAGCGAGGATCCCCATTAGAGCCGGTGAAGTCGATCCCCACCTACAGTGTTCAGCCAAATTATTAAAAGACATGGATTACATGTTAATTTGACAGATTAAGGAGATCAATTAAAAGATTATGATTAATAACTGTAAGTCTGATTCCGAGACTTATCCTCCCGTTATCTCAAGAACAATGACTTTTGTAATCCTTTAGTTATTTTATAAACGTGTTTTTTTTTCAATCATGTGCACTTCATTCCAACCCCAACCGTCCCGTCAGACACCGCCTACCAAGAGCCTGGGTCTGACCGAGGTTTCTGCCTAAAAGGAAGTTTTTCCTCGCCACTGTCGCACTGTTGCTTGCTCTGGATGAGACTACTAGAACTGTTGGGTCCTTGTAAATTCTGGAGTGTGGTCTATCTGTATAGTGTCTTGAGATAGATCTTGTTATGAATTGATACTATAAATAAAATTGAATTGAATTGAATTCATTCATTTCAAGCGTGTGAACTTGAATGTGAATAATAAAGAGACTACAAAAATGTGTGTAGACATACGGTGAAGTTGATCTGGCAGCCGTCCATCACATAGTCCAGGAAGCTGTACTGAGTCAGCAGCTACAAACACACACAAACACAGAGAGTGAATGAAAGAAGCACTCATGTGTTTATTATAAAATACACAATCAACAAAATCACGTACACTAAATCCGAAGAAAATAGGCTTGAAGTACAAAAATACTTTGAGCCCATTTTACAGTTACACACCAAAGCGAGAGTGAAGCTTGAGTAGTTGCTATGGAAACAAAATGTCGCTGGAACCTGTCCAGTGCAGACAGCCTGGAATTGTTCCACAACAACATCTCTATTTTTACACTAAGTTTGAAAAACCGGTCTCGCTACAATGAAATGGCTACTTTGGGAACTAACATCACAAATGAATACAATTAGGACCTCAGCATGCAGAAATATTAAAATGCATCACTTTAAAATAGGCAAAAACATTGTATGTATGTATATTACTGCAGACAAACTGCATGGGATTAGCACAATGTGGGTATGACTCGTCAGTCATTCAGATTTCTTAAGGCGAGGGGTCACAGGAACCCATGTCAGGTTTCCCCCCCTTTTTTAAATTATATGTTTATTACCTTTTCTAATATAAACACAGAAAAGAAACAAATCAACATGGCCACAAAAAGAACAGATCTCCTACAACCCCTCACAAAACATTTGTCTATTTTTGGAGTGTAATTTCGCCTTCTTCCCAACAAGCTATCATGTCATGGTTGGTCCCAGTGTTGGGCTTCCAAAATGTAATATATATAGATTACTAGTTACTGTCATTTGAGAGTAATTAGTTATAATACGGTATGGTATAGTTACTTTCCACAGCTGATAAAATGCAATGATATTTACATGTAGCAAGCCTAAACATTAATTCCCAGCTGGGACACACTGCTGTCCACGTTGACATACCGTTCCCCGTTGGACGCGTTGTCCGTACAGTCTCTGGTTCTGACCACGGGAACAGAGACGGGACAGCTCTCTCTAGGCAGCTATCCTGAAAATAATATCCATCTTTTGCGGTGTTGGTGAATTCTTAAAAAAAACTAAATGTTGCGTTAAAATATGCTGTAACCCACGTTATTGAGATTTTAACGAGTACAATATTATTATTTAACTAGTAATGAGTTATATTACTGCCTTACAGCAAAAAGAAATACATTACTGTAATTGCGTTACTCCCTGCACTGGTTGGTACAAACTGATGACACACACACACACACACACACACATACACTCTTAAGGCACTGACATTTGAGGGTGAGGAGGCAGTTAGACTAGTTGAAATAAACTTGTAAACGAGTGAACAACAGCTGGGGGATGGGGGAGAGCGGGAAATCTCGATTTTAGGGTGTCAACCTCTACCATTGGATGGATCGAGTACCAAGAGACTGGGACCAGTCTGTGCACCAACCAGAAAGCGCCAAAGTTTAAACCACGGCAGCCTCCCGCCTTAGTGAAAACCAGTGACCAGAGTACCAGCGACCTGCTGACTTTGGACTCTCAAACCAAAGAGATCCTTGTATACAAGTTTCTATTATTATTATTATTCCAGCTTTAATAAACCACCTTAAATAAGAGAAGTTGTTTGTTCTCTTCTTTTTAAGCTCAATAGGGAACTTGCTACATCCTCTTACAGACAGTAATGTCAGCCAATAGGGATTTTATGATGCAATATCAGATCATTCATATTCAAATCGTTTGAATCTGTTCTCAAACTGAAAAGTTCTACTCGACAGCATTACGATTTAGAAAGCAGAGAAGTGTGGGTGATGTGGTCTTTACCTTGCAGCTCTTCACAGAGACAACTCCAGAGTTCTTGTAGCTCTTCTTTTTCTTCTGTTTCTCAGGGTGGATGCAGTCAAACGCCACCTGGAGGACAACACATCAGACGGCTCAATGACATCTGACCAGCCAATAGAAAGACATCAAATGCTTGATGATCAGTGATAGGGGTGGGGGGAAATATTGCGATATTATGCTGTATTGATTTTTGAGCTCACCTGTGAACCTTGTCCAGCTTTCTGCAGCTCGGAGACTTTAGTGGTGAAAGAACCAATCAGATCATGAGATCCATCACTGTCATGATCAGAGCAATCCACCTGCAGAGAGAGGAGGAGATTGCATGTGACTGTTGAAGATTTTATAGGTTGGTATGAGTGGAGGAAGCTTCTGTTTGGTGGAACCTTTAGGGGTCTGTCGAGGTCGCTGGAGCAGAACGTCTGTAGAGGAACGGAGAACTTCTTCCAGGAGGGATTCAGATTGTTCTTCACCACCTACACATACATATGTACAGACACACACATACAGACACATACACACAGACATAGACAAACTCTTCAAAAACTTCACCATCATCCTTATCACAATGACATCATCCTCTGTGTCTGCTCTCCAATTTTTGTGTGACATTTTTCTGACAACAGGATTTTAAATTCCAATTATTTGATGACATTACACTCACTGGAAGTGTGTTTGTGTGTGTGTGTGTCTCTTTGTACCTCTGTTCTGTAGACCAGCTGCCACTTTCCATCATTTCCTTGTTTAAAGAACTCCAGGAACGGATCAGACTTCCCAAACGTATCCTGAACACGGAAAAGACGATGTAATGCCATGTCATTCAGTTCGTTTACTGTACTTCGGTACCCACTTAACAGCCTCGTCGCTCCAGTAAGACTTACTGAAAATAATGTAAACAACGAGAAACCTGGTTTCTGTAAAGGGGTTAAGGGATTAGAAAAACATGATTTCAAATGACAGAAATCTGTAAATGGACGCCTGTTTTTGTTTAACTATATGTGCAGACATTTACATTTCAAAGGAAATGTCAAGTAAGTTTAATAAAACATTTGTCTCCACCAGAACTGTTCTTTTTGTTATGTTATGCAACAGCTCATGACCTTCATGTTGAGAAGTCTTTACTAGTTAAAACGTCGCTTAAGTGTTATGGTACAACCTGATCGAATTAATCTGAGTGAATAACTGGGAACAAACAAAGGCCTTCACACAAACCTAAGCCATATTTAATTAACTGTGGACAATGCCTGAGGAATCAGGTCCAAACATTGTCCGGAGTTGCCCGTGGCGCTGAGTAGAGTGCAACACGGTTGGAGTCAATTTGTAATCTGGTCATAAATTAGGTCTCTTTTCGCTCCTTGAATTTATCTGATGATTTTTGCGTCGGCCCTTACCGACAGAAAACCCTCAATCTCGTTGTCTTTGCTAATTAGACATTTTGGTTGATGTCTCCTAGGGGTGTGAATCTCTTGGCCCCCCTCGATTCGATTCAGAGGCCAATCATTCGATTCTAAATCGATTATCGATGCAACAATTTGTCTATGTACATTTCCATGCGGGATTTAAAAATTATACATATAAATCTGAGTTTGTTTGATTTTGACATATACAGTATTTGTAAGACACAATTTTTAATGAAATGTTTTGTCTGAGGTTTTTTGTAGTTCCATGCTTAAGCCTTAAACATGCTTGTGAAAGTCAGAGGCTCGGTCATGTTTAAAGGTCGAGAATTGGCTTCTTAGAACATGAAACATGAGGTGGTCAGATGTAATGTGATAAAGTAAAAAATTATTTTATGTATGTCTTATGAGATCATGTGGATGGCAATTTTTGTGTGTTTTTGTCCTGCACTCTTGCCTAAACTAGTGATGTCCTGATACGGGTATCGGTATTGCCTCCAATACTGCCTAAAACGCTGGTAGTGGTATCGGAGGTAATGGAGTTTATGCACCGATCCAATACCACGTAATAAAGCACTAAAGTTTAGGTAGTGTATTTATGTTCTTTTCCCGTTATAATTGACTGCCAAACTGGATGAAAGAAAGTTCTGTGGCGTTTATTGTTTAAGAGTTTAACCTGAGCCAGACCGACAAAGATAGAACTCATATCACATCCACACAGGGATGGAAGTATACAGTTGTCAAAGCATACTAAAAAATATGACACAGTAAAAAGTAAACGCCGTTTGATGTCCAATCCAGCTGATTTGGACATTTGCGTTGTCGCAGACAGCTCCGCCCGGTACGGTTTAGATAGTTCCATGTTTACAGTGCAGGTGTGAAGGTGCTTTAGTAATGGATTTAGAGAGCTAAAGAGCTGTTGGAACACAGTCTTAAGAGGCGGAGGTGGTGAACAGGAAGACAAGAAAGATGAAGAGTGAGATAGGAAGGAAGAAAAGTGGAAAAGTCAGTTGGAAGAAGACAAAAGTTACCTTCTTGTCCAAGTTTTGGGCAACAAACTCCAACTCAATGGCTCTGTTGTCCTTTATCTCCTCTGCTGTGATCTACACACACACAAGATTCTCCATGAAGACAATGTAATATAAATATGTAATCTTGCTCCATAGTGATAGTTTAAACTAAAATATTATTAGTATTAAAAAGTGATGATTTTAACACACTAACACAGTACATACAGTGATGCTTCCTTTGCCTGCAGGTTTGCCTTTCTTCAGCTGCAGAGGTCTGGTCAAAGTTTTACTGGAAACAATCTGAAATACACACATAGATTAGTCTTTGTATTAGTATTGTAGTGACAGCAGCTATATTATACTTTGGATAAAACCACTCTAGAAATGTGTGTAGAAGTGTTGTGATATCACAGTAAGGCTTGTGTCATGTGGCTGCAGCAACACTTTAGTTGCCATTACTTAGAATTCCTCATGGGGGCGACAAATACTATGCACTATAGATAAAAATCAATTTATTGAGTGACAGAAAATGTATTGGAAATATTTTTATTATTGATAATAGTTAACCAACTCTTGTTTTTCTACAAAAAACTGAAAGTGTGAAAAGGTTGTGTAGTGTAGACTCAATCAGATGTTTGCCAGGTTTAGGATTTCCATTAAATAGCTGTTATATTTTCTCCAAAGCAATATGACTAACAGTACAGTATTATGAAGATTTATAAACAAAGCATAGGTACAGGAGGAGACACACTGGAATAAGTTTAACCATCTTTTTCTACTAAACCAGAGTCAATGGGAAAAAAGTGTGTTTCTACTGAGTCTGGTTTAAGTTGGTCTGGTGTGTACCTGTCCCAGAGTTAGCTCCACCCCTCCCAGGAAGTCATCATCGGCGAGGTCAGCGCTGGAGTTGTCGATATCGTAGACCCCCAGCTTCAGATTCTGCACCGTCTCAAAGTGATAATCCACTCTGAGGCGCTGACTGAAGGATGGACTGGAGGTATTTTTCAATTTCTCAGTACGACCCAGCTGACACGGACACAGATAATCAAAAAAAATTAAAATTAAAAATCAGAATGGGGTTTATTGATACAATAAGTTGAACCTATGTGGAATTTGCCTTAGTGAATTGTGCGCATTCAGCATACATTAACAAATGTAGTGTAATGTTACCTCGGTCCAGCTGTCTGCTCCTGTGCTCTGCAGCAGCACACACAATGGATCAGACTTTGATCCAGCATCTTTGTCCAACAGGTCGGTGCAGGAGACACTCAGCTCCACTTTAGTGACACATTCCGCCATCTGTGGGGGGGGGGGGGGGAGACACCTTCAGATCAGAATTCAATGCATCAGGAAATTAAACCGCAACTACTTTGCGAACTCATTAATCTGCAATTATATTAAAAAGGCGAAACAAGCAATGGGAAGATGTCAACTTGGCTTTAGGGAATTGTGATCAGCGTGTCACCATTTTATCGACCAAACAATAAAATCAACAAATCAATAAAATCAAGCTTGATGATAAAAATAATTGTTAGTTCCAGCCCTACTTAACACCACCAATAAATAATAATAATATTACCCAAGAACAACAGCTACAGACCCTCACTGCAGTTTCAACTACTCAACATTAAATCCAGAAAACAGTTTAATGATTTTTCATCTGCACTTCAACAGTTCATGTTGCAGTAACATCATTGCTGCACCACAGAGATAAAGTTGTAAATGATTTAAAGTAAGGTACAAATGAGGTATGACTTTCTCTGACCATCTGGATTCACAGACAGTTCTGCTAGTTATGTTGTATTTTTACATGAAATGGCCATTACTTTATAGTGGGTCACAAGCTCTATTGAGATAACACTATGACTGTACAATTCTATCTTTTCCACATGCAAAAGAGGCCGACAGTCCTCCACCAGACACTCCAGGAGATCTTCTTCAACAGCAGTTAGAAACTCCGGCTGGACTGTCTATTTGATGTTGTGCTGAATAAACTCTAATAAAAAGGATATGAGATCAGTCTGTCATTATGTTGAAATGGAAAACAAGTGAAATAACACCCCAAAAAAACATCACTCAATGGGAGAAACATGAAGTTAACTCTTAAAATTTGTCATTTAGGATAGTTACATGTCACATACTGTATAATGTTTTAATAATATTGATTATTATTGCAATATTACTGCTAAACAAAGACAACAAATACGTCATGATTACCTGAAGCCCCTCTACCTAGCGGATATTGTGTGTGCGCGTGTGTCCTTGAGAACTGCAAGTCGTATAACTTTAAAAAAAGTTGTCGGTTTTATTTTATTGGTCTCTAGTTCTGGCAAAGTTAAAGTGTAGCTAGTGATGTTATTGTGTGTGTTCTTCACCCGTTACCTAGGTTACACCTGGCTGTTGATTCATAATGGCGACTGTTTAACGTCCTCGCTCACGTTTGTATTTTAGGTGTATTATTTACATGCTGCAGTTACACTGCATTACGATAATGGAATTGGCTTACTCCAGAGGGGACGAGATGTTGGGGGACTAGCTCTCCCCAGATTTATCCACTACTATTGGTCCGCTAACTTTCAGAAAATTTTATTTTTGGCTCCACCCGCCAGACATTGACTGGTGTACACTTGAGGCGCACTCTTGCCACTCTTCATCCCTCCCTGGTTTGGTGTACTCCTCCTTGCCCATTAAATGGTCTAGGCTCACTTCCAATCCCACAGTACTGCCGGCTCTTAGAATCTGGGCCCAGTTGCGAAATCATTACAAATTCACCTCTCCCTCCACACTAAGCCCTATCTATAAAAATCATTTATTTCCAGCTTCCTCTCTAACTCAACATTTACGCGGTGGAGCAGAAAGCAGCTCTCCTGTTCTAAAAATTGCACTGTGAAGAAGGGTTTGATAGTTTATATATAATGATAAATATATGCTAGAAATATGATCTTTCACGCAGTAACTTTTTTTAGATACGTCCGGATCCGTCACTGTGTTAAAGCACTGCTCCCTTCTTTCCCAGTCCTCCCCACTGAGGTAGCATGGAAAGGAATGACCCTCCTCTATCCAAAAAAGAAAAGAAAAAAGGACTGATATCAAGGTTATATTCTCAATTACTGTCTCTGGAAAACCATGACCTTTCAAAAATTAAGATTAGGTGGGAAGGGGAGTTGTTGGTTGAGTTGTCGGACAGACTTTGGGAGGATGCACTACAAAGGACTCATCAACTCATCTCCATCCTGTGCACGCTTGGGGCTTATGATTTTTAAAGTAGTGCATAGGGCTCATTTCAGTAGGGCTAGGTCGGCGGATATATATCCGGGAACGGACAAGAGTTGTAATAGATGCATGTTAACACACACCTTTTGGTTGTGCCCCCGTCTAAATCAATTTTAGTCATCTGTTTTCCAAACTTTAACAGAAGTCATAAAAATTCAAAATAAGCCTCGCCCGTCGATTGCAATATTTGGTATTTCAAATGAGAGCTTAAATTTAACTCGGGTCCAATCGCAACATTGTTGCCTTTACATCACTTCAATTTACATTATCATCATTTAAATTAATTACATTCTTTTACTATTGTTATTTTTATTTTTTTATTTATGTTTTTGGTGGTGGTGTGAACGCATTAACTGCCAAGGGTGGTTTGGGAAGGGTGGGTGAGGGTAATTTTGTTCCGGTTTATTTAAAAAAAAAAAAAAAAAAAAAAACTGAAGGGAAATGTTTTGTTTGACATATCCAACCTGTATTGTGCAATTCCTTCAGTAAAAAAAATTATAAAAAAAAAAGATAACGTAATTCATAGTGGGTTTATTGTTATTATTTACTAACATGTATGACTCCTATGCATTATGTATGGTAGCCATTACAATGTTATTTCTTTGCAGAACCCCCCACACACACACACACACACACAGCTACCCACGCCCATGTTTATACTGTTGATTGTAATAAAGCATCAACAGAGAGTCTCCAGCTGTGTTTAAAGAGACACCCCTGGGCCGTAGTTAAAAACCAGAATCAGCTTCAAATACAGTCCTAATCCAGTCCATCTAGTACCCGTTATTTTTTGCATCAATACCAAATGTAATCTAATTTGATGGTATGATACAGACTTCTCACACAAATCACACTTGAATTCATATCTTGCTACTCGGCCAGAATCTTATTAACCTGGAGTCCCAGTCTCTGTCACAATCAATAAGTTATATGTTTTAGGCCTATTGGCAGACAGCCATTTAAAATGTAGGCAATGACATATAAATAATACAAAATAAAGAGCCTTTGTTCCATGTCCACTGTACTTTCTCAGCGTGCTCTCTGGTAACATCTGTCTGGTCCAGGTAGCTTTGTCATTCACAAGGCTACTTTTACTTTGATACTTTAAGTACATTTCCAAGCCTGTACTTTGTTACTTGTTAATTTTAGGTGTGTGTGTACTGCTTTATACTTTACTCCACTACATTTCAGACTGAACATTTTACTTTTTGCTCCATTACATTTAAAACAAAGTAAGCAGCACCTGAAGGCCACACTAGCATGAGACCTAATTAGATTTCTTTTGACTGAGGCTGTAAATCCAGTTAAGCTAGTACAGTAACACCCGCAAACATAGTGTGTGTGTGTGTGTATGAGAGATATTATTGACACACAACCACCCACCCACACCGACACAACCACCCACCCACACCCAAACAGACACCCACACACGGCCCTGTGTCAATATAACTTTGTAAATCATCTTAGCAGAGCCGCTATATTCATATTTTATCGTCTTCAGACCAGTAATAAACACCAGGACGGAGGAAAAACTACCGTTACTCACATAGTCAGGGAAGGATAACGACACCTTTTCAGTCAGAGAAAACACCCCCTAATGAGCACTTACCGTGACCTGAGCAATCTTGTGGACCTTTTTCAAAGATTAACCAAAGCTGGAGCTTGTATTTTAAGTTAACTGTAACGAATGAGGAAAACAGCAGTTTGTGTCCGTTCAGCTAAGCTAACTGGGAGCGGCACCAAGATTTGTCGCGCTCTGATTGGACAGGGAGCTCCACAACCACGTCCTGGTTTGACAAGACGACTATCAGTCACGCCCTCTGGGTTCAGTGGTTTCTAGCTCATTCCATCAACAACATGAGAAACTTCCGACTCGAATCCTTCAGAGTAAAAGCGGCGAGCCAACAAATCTTTAATCACCTTGTAGCAAATGCTCGTTTTGACCGCGTTAAAAGAAGACAATTTTAAGACATTCTGCAGTTTACCAACCTTTAATCGCAGTATAATGAAATATCTTTTAAATAAAGTTGCAAGTTGCCACCTAGCCAACACAAAGAGGTCAAAACTCCAGCAACACTTGTATTGGCAAACACCAACTTTATTGTTAATGTTTCTTCTCCATGCACCATGGAAGTAGGTGAACCCAAACCAGGAATCCCTACTCTGTCATAATACCACATTATGTCACTTTTATAGAGCTTTCAATCAAATCTCAAGGTATTTATCAGCAAATGGCGTTTGCTCAAGGTAGCAAGTGTTGATGGACAGTATATGGTTATGATGACAATTGACCACATCCGCTGAGTAAGAGTGTGACGTACGGTGGAAATCTCCTGGTAACAATAGTAGTAATGCTAGTAAGTGGACCTTTAGTCAATATTTGGGTTCAAACTACGGTTTAATGTCAGCACAGAACATTCACTCTCACTTCCAGGCTAAGGCACATTGTGCTTTTATGTTGAAGGGTAGACACTCAAGCCGGAAGTACCGTTCCCATAGCAATAAAGCAGTCAGTCTGATAATGAGCTGTACCGAGATGATCAGAGAGAAACCAGAAAAGCCTCAGAAGTCTAATTGAGAGCAGTAAGCAGAGGAGGGGCAGAAAAAACCCAACACAGCATGAATAAACCTCTTCACAGAGAGCAATACACTTTCCTTTTATTCCCCCTTTGCTGTGGAGCCACCATGGACTCAAAGGGCAGCAGAGCGTCATCTGGCAGATGAGAAACAGAACAGGAAAGACCAAAACACAGACAAATACAGTCCTGAGAAAGAAAAGGTCATCATGTACACATCCTTAGTGTTCTGTTAAACACTGTAAATCTCATCCACACAAACTGAGCTCATGCCTCATATGTCTTCGACATCATATCATCCTTATCCTCTCCATGAAGCTCATACCAGCTTCAATTTAGAGTTGGAACAAGCTTTACACAACATACTGTATGTGATTCTGTCAGGCAGATTTAAGGGGAATTATAAAAAATATGGAGGCTTTAACTGTTCTGTAATGATTCAATTCTCTATTCATCATTTAATATTAATATAAATTATAGAATACCATATCACTTTGTCAGATAATTAAATTCATCCAACAACAGCAGTTTGCAATTGGAATTGAGTTTATTGTCCCAGGACCTGCACTAAAGCTATAGTGTAAAGATGACTTTATTTGATCGGTTTACATTTTGCTTGGAAATAAACAGTCAAACCAACAAGAATGTAAAAAAATGAAGCTCAATACCATCTACAAATCCCATTAATACAACTCGACTGGCACTTTATTGCCATTTTCTGGCTAATCACTGACTATTGCACTATAATTATAATAATGATTTAAACTGGGATATTAAAATTTTACACTGGCCTGGCCAGTGTAACCTGGCAGTGCCCAGGAGGTGAAGTGGCATCTCTACAGCTCCCAGTCCACACTCTGTACTTTGGTCCATACGGGGACTTGAACCTGCAACCTTCCGGTTCCCAACCCAACCTACTGAGCTACTCTCCTACTACACTAGAATACTGTCATCCATCACTTACACTGCTGAATACTGTTTTACCACCACCCCCTTATTCCTCAGCACCATCGCTGCGAGGTAGTGATGGCCAAATGAAGCTTTGTGAACCAGTGTCTTTATTTTCTGACCCCACTGGATGACGCTTTCCGTTCAACAAAGTGTTGAGCATAAACTGCATTTTAATTTCAACGCCTTAGGTCTTTTTCTCGAAACCAAAAGCGCCATCTAGTGGGCTCACACAATAAAGACACTGGTTCACAAAGCTTCATTTGGCCACCACTAGTGCTTTCAGCGGCACTTCTCTAGGCCCTTGAACATCCTGCGCCCACACATTGGACAGTCACCAAAGCAACATTCAAATTCCAACTGAAATCTCACCCACTGTTCAAACTAGCCTACTCACTTAAATGCCCACCCGCATTGTCAGATTCCCTTTTGCCCCAAAGTGTTGTTTTTTTTTTAAATTTCCCCTACACGTCTGCCCACCTTGTCTTATTTAGTGGTTATCTGTGCTGGTGTCTTTGCCTTGTCTCACTGTTTTTACCTGTATGAACACTGTTATGCTTTGTAAAGTGACCTGTGTGCCCTGAAAGAAACCTTCAAATTAAACTTATTTGTATTATTTGCTATAACTTACTTTCACTTTACTGCTTTTTAACCTATTTTTACTTCTGTCACGTGCTCTTTTTTATCCTTACCTTATTTTATAGTATTGATACGGAGGCCATCCGTTATCTAAAGACTAGTCTCTCAACGTCAAAATCTACAGGCCACAATTTACCATCTACAGGCCAATACTGATTATCTGAAGACTATCTACAGGGCACCACCATGACGGACATGCTACCATCTATGGTAAACAAGATTTATCCCCCCTCCTTCATTTAAGGTGAATAGTGCATCAGTATCTATCTAGAATTTGTCATAATTTGGTTAATTAGAGCATCTTGGTAGCAGTCACTCACCTGCAAGTCCTGCCTTCTGATTGTCTATTGATCAGTCAGAAGCGGGAGGGAGGGGGGGGGGGGGGGGGGGGGGGGGGGGGGGGTGACCTCAGCAGGTGAATTCTGGTCAGTGTCAGTACGTCTGTCCCACACCCACCCACCCGCACACCCTTGCAGAAACCACATCTGTCATCAGGATTTTTTTTTTATTCCAATGCATTGCTTCCTTTTTTTCCACACCAGGTCCACAACACAATCACCTTTACCAGAAAAGGTTCTCTAAACAGGGTTTCAGTTCACTTTATTAAAACGGTGTATTCACTCACACACACACACACACACACACAAAGTTAACCACTTTCTAAAAATAGCAGATAATCTCTACTACTTTCAACTGATGCTTTCTGGTTGCGTTTTGCTCTCTTAAACATAATTTGATAGAAAACGTGTTCTGTGATCGAGACCTTAGGAAAGTGAGGACAATATAACATTTATATTGTTTTGTGGTGAACTACTACATAATAACCTATTTAGGGGATGGTTTAAAACTTTAAATTACGTTAACTGTTGTGTTTTTGCTCTGTTCTCGTTTAGTTGCCAAGAAAGAGTAAAGACTGATGTGTCCTACTGGGACAGAACATTGAGGACATTAAAAGCAATATTCTGAGATCATGAGAAACTGTTTACATAAACCTGATAATTAAATCCTAACCTCAGAATAACTGACTTGTATAACTGAACGGCCTGTTTAATTGGTCTATCACTACGCAGTAGCGAGGCAGCAGCTCTCAGCTGTTGTATAAACCACCTAGAGCATGCTGAGTATTGATCATTTTAAGTACCTTATACTGCATTAAAGATGTCAACGAGAAGTTCATCTGTATTCCAAACAAAACCAACCCTGGCTTCCATTCAACTTTTACCACATGAAGATTGAAGTCCTGAACTAAAATGAACCCATTCACCAGATCCGTTTCCATCATCAGACAGTGAAGAGAAGACAGACAGAGCTGATCGCAGGTGACCATCAGGAACGTCCTTTTATTAGCTAAAGCAAAAGAGACTCCACATCATGTATGGTCATTTGTTCACACTGACAATAGAAACAAAAAAACGAGCTTCAAGGTGAAAACATCCAAAACATTATCAAAATGTACATACAACAAAAAGCTACCCAACTAAAAACGCTACAGACTTCATCTCAGCGCTCCATAGTCCAAACACCTATTGGGCATGTGCTGCAGAAAGGGAGGGGCATGAGGCGGCATTGTTCATACACAGCAACATCAGAAACATGTGACAGAGCAAAAAGATTCAATGGCCAAAAGTAATTATTTACAAAATAAAAACAATCTGTCCAACCCCCCATTCTCTACATAGCAACAGAGCAGTGTCGCAACTCAGAATTGTGTCGACATTTCACCATAGCAAGAGAGCATGGACATTTGATCACGGCAACATAGCTTTTTATCATAATTTTACCATAGCAACAGAGAATGTGAAGACATTATCATAGCAACACAAATCCAACACTTCACGGTGGTAGAAAAGCTTTTCATCTTCTGCATGTTTTACCATAGCAACAGAGCATGTGAAGATGTTACCGTAGCAAGAGAGCATTAACATTTTATCATAGCAACATTCTGTGGCTTTTCATCATTTTATAACAGCAACAGAGCTTATTACGATATGACCATAGAAACAGAGCATGTACAATTATAACCACAGCAGCACACCATATTTAAGCGCATATAGCAACATAGTGTGTCAAACTCATTATTATGATGTTGCCATTACAACAAAACTATGTTCAGTGTGTCAACTCTGGACATGATTTGACAAAAAGCTGGCATTGGAAACAGGGTGAGATGGAACAAAAATCCTGCCAACATCAACATGATCAGTTTGTGACACCAGAGTTGGTGGAGAAGCTGTAGGAAAGAACGGTTTTCGTGCTGGACAGACTGCGGGGGGGGGGGGGGGGGGGGGGGGGGGGGGGGGGGGGGGGGGGGCGAGGCTTACCTTTTAATATCTATACACATAGAGGAGCTTCAGTTATGATCAGGCCCACATGTCATATGCAGCCACAGGAATTAGACAACACCTCAACAGATTAGAAAGCAATTCAAAATAAAACTCAGAATTTTAACACATCTACATCCCAAGCAAACAAACAAAAATCCATTAAATTCTGCATTCCAAGTCACTGTTTGTGTGACTGACAGTCAGCAGTCAGTAGTTGGGTTTGTGTCCAGAATCAGGCAGGGTTTACGTTGGCTTAGTTTTACCTGGAAGGGTTTATCAGGTAGGTGTATTGTGTTTTTTATCCAGTCTGTTTTGGGTGGGGCTTTAACCAAGGCTTATCTTGACCTTGCGTGCTCCAATAGGTCGGTCATTAAGGTCCATAACAGCGGCAGTGGCCTCCTCATGGTTCTGAAAGGCCACCATGGCCTCGCCGGTTGGCAGGCCTTTTTCACTGAACTGCAGGCAGACTGAGCCTTGCAGGACCTGGTAGCCATAGAAGAAGTCCATGATCTCGTCCACAGTTACAGTAAACGGCATGTTCTGAAGCTTTACAATTGTCGGGCCAGCAGCACTGCGTTGATTGTTGGGATTGTTAGAGCCTCCAGGGGCCTGTTGGTTACAGAGACCGTCAGCTCCTGGAGGGAACACTTGCTGTCCACCAGCAGCCCCGCCCCCTGGACGCCCTTGATTGTTGTTTGCCCCTCCCCCTCTGGTCTGACCTCCTCCACTTCCTTTTCTGTTAGGATTGTCAAAAGGCACCAACCCTCTCAGCGCATCCTGGCTAAACGGAGATCCTCCTGCACCTCCGGGTCGAAAACTTAGTGGCTCCATGATCGGGCCGCCAGGAAGACCCGCCACTAGTGGAGGAGCAATGCCCAGATTAATGTCCCCCAGTCCTGCTGCCAGAGGAGGGAGAGGAGGGGGGCCTGCTAGCCCATTCCCTGGAGCTGAGAATTGAGTAACAAAGGGGGCACTGTTGAGGTTCCCCATTGTGTTTCTGAGAAAGTTAAACTCCTCTCCACTTATCCCTGCAAATGGGTTGATCTGTGGTTGCTGGGAACTGGGCTGGGCTTGCTGGTGCTGGTTCTGATTTTGGTTCTGCTGGTTCTGGTTGCGTTGGCCCCTCTTGTTCTGGGGAGGAGGATTCCTTTCAATTTCCTTCATCTGCTCAAATGTCACCAGGTGGACAAAGGCATCCCGACCATTGAGTTTTTGGCGATGCAGTCTTTCAGCTTTGCGGGCGTCTTCCTCGGTACGCAGCTGGAAGATAGCTTGCCCTAAACCGTTGCCATGGGTATCTGTCAGAACCTTTAAGGTGTCCTCATAAAGTCCCACACCCTCCAGGAAGGCACGGACATCCTTCTTGGAGACATTGTATGGGATGTTGGTGATGTGAGCACAGTTCCTGGGAACCTTCAAGCCATCCTGGTTCTTGCCATCACCCTGTACTGCTTCACGTTTGCGAATGGCATCTATCTTTTCAAGCATTCCCTTCTGGCTTATTGGGTGGACTTGAATGAAGCGAGTGCCCATGTACTGCATGTGAGCACCTAGAGCAGTCTTGTAGTCCTGTTCTGATTTGAATTCAAGAAAGCCCTCTCCTGTGGCTCGCCCATTTGGCCCGTAGGCGATGTAGATGCTGTCCTCCATGATGGCCAAATTATTAAAGAACTCCTTTATCTGTTTCTTGTCTGCCTCGTAGGGAAGGCCCTTCAGGTAGACACAGAACTCCTGCCGGTGGGGAGATCGCGACCTTGCTCGTTGATCCCTGCCTCCTGCCCCAGCATTACCACGCCGGTGATGTTGTTCCTGAGACTCATTGCTATTATTTGATTTGCTGATATTGTGAGGAGCATGGCCCATCATGCCGTCATTGAGGCTGGCCCACTGCCGCTCAGAGCCAGGGGTGATGTCAATGAACCGTTGGCCCATCATGCCACCTCCCCGCTTTACAGCTTCAAAGCTTTCCTGGGGGGAGTAAAACTTGACCATAGCCCTGCCAGTTGGCCGACCCTGTCCGTCCCTCAGAAGGCGAACCCCATCCACCCCCAGACCCCGGAAAAACTCCCTGACATCCATCTCTGAGCAGGAGAACGGGAGGTTCTGCAGAAGGACAAACAACTCATCGGGATGCGCCACACCAACCCCGGCGGCTGCTGCAGCAGCAGCCTTCATATGGGCTTGGAGGCCCAGCGAGGCCAGAGGTGAGAGAGGGTTGAATAGCATGGGGTTGGGAGTTCCAAGAGGGAGACCGGAACCCATTCCCCCTGGGGGAGGTAGGGAGGGGTTGAAGGGAGGCATAGAGGACATGTGGGCGAGATGGGACATATGAGGCACAGGAGGACCTTGGGAAAGGGGAGAGACAGTAGGTACAGGGGGAAGGGAGGACACTGGAGGAGGAACTGGAATACTGGGCAGAGTGGGCATGGAAGGCATGCTAGGAAGTGGAGGGATGGGTGGGGGCCCTGCATTGAGCGATGCCAGAGCTGTGGTGATTGTGGGGGCGGAGCTGTAGCTGTTGGGGAAGCTGGACACAACACTGGCCACTGCCTTGTTGCTCGGTGGCTCTTGAGATGAGCTTGCTGCCGTCACTGACGCTGAGGTGTTACCAAAGCCTTGGTTTCCATGGCTACTGCTTCTCCCCCCAGCCCCTGGCTGCACTGAGGGTATGGGTGCGGTGCCTGCTTGTCGGTTAGGATTTCCTGCTGTAGGTGCAGCCGTCTCCACAGCGCCCGCCCCAGCCTCAAACCTGCGGCGGCTGAGTTCAATCATGTTCTGCATCTCTGTCTTGCTGCTAAGCAACAGGGACACTTTGGAGCTTTTAATGGACCCGCCTGTTCGCATCATCCCAAGCCGAGCGTCCTCGTCAGTAGCAAAGACAATGAAGGCTTCACCATGCTCACCCCCCACGATGTGCACTCCCCCGTCAGGTATGGTTAGCCCAGAGAAGAAGTGTCTGATGTCCATGGTTCCGGCCACTATGGGCAAACCCTGCAGTCTGATGACTACCGCCATATTGACTGCTAAACAACAGCCCTACAACCTGGGGAGAAAGCAACACTACCGTCAGATGAAGAGCAGAAAGAGGGAGACCAATGGTTTACAGATGTTTTCCTCGGGAATGTCAGATATTACTACGTAGGCTAATAAAGGTCTAATCAACACTGCTTTCATTTCATTTTCTTCAGAATAACCCATTTTAAAGTTATGCATTCCCATTTTTGGGTCTTAACATTTGGAAACCAGTGGTATTCAGAAGGGTTTGGGGGGTAGTAAAATAGTAGGAAACAGCAAAACAACTGAAACAGTCTCTATGCATCTGCATTTTACTAAGTTTTTTATCAGAAAACTTGAGATCATGCTGCATGTCAGACTTTTTTTTCATAACCCAACAGAAGCCATCTTACGCATGGATATAGCACCACTGTTCATCATTTTTTTGTGTTGTAATAGAAATCCATGGCAAAGAATAAATAGACAATACATATGATATTAAATACATATGCACTGCATATGTGCAAGAAAGACCTAAATTAAAAGTTTCCAAAAACCCATTTCCAAAGGTGAAATCAACCCTTTTGGAACTTGAAGCAAATGATGAAATGTATGCACCAGCCAACATAGCAACATTTGTATAAGTACTTACTCAATAAACCTATTCTGATTCTTAATAATGACTTCATAGAATAACAGTTCTATGAAGATTACTGAAATCCCTAAATCTCTATTGAGTTGTTGTGTATCGGCTCTTGAACATTACTGAGAACTGTGCAATTTGGCTCGCTAAAGTAACCTATACAGTTAAGCAGTACAAGGATATTGCTTGTAGTTTTGGCTTAGTCTGAAGTATTTCGTGCAACAGTAAACCCTCGTAAATTTCATGCATGCAATTTACTAATTCAATTAAGATGTGTGTATAGTATCAACAGACATGATTTCTGCAGGACACTGAAATCTGGTAAAAAGTCAGCAAAACGAAAAATTCCGGTTTATGTCGATGGAATTCTTTTCTCAGAGCGGACTTACAGTAAGTTTAGGTGTTTTCAGAACTTGTTCTTAATGCGTGGTAATAACTGACTCTAGACCTATTTTCCACCGGGTGCGTCT
Source organism: Etheostoma cragini (assembly GCF_013103735.1). NCBI lineage: Eukaryota > Metazoa > Chordata > Actinopteri > Perciformes > Percidae > Etheostoma > Etheostoma cragini. The sequence goes on along the minus strand of NC_048410.1, from coordinate 27,192,686 downwards.
GTGCTGCGTTATGTAGGCGCCGCAGCCCCCCGCGAGCAATAACAGCCATTCAAGTCAATACTTGATTTTCCACCGACCGCATCACATCCCAGAAGCATGCGTGGAGCTGATCTCCGCTCAGCTAAAGATGTGCCACGTCAGGTAGTAAAACAAAAAGGGCATGCAGTCAATTTACCAAAAGACAC
>NC_048410.1:27160398-27192491 GCF_013103735.1 Etheostoma cragini | reverse complement strand
CCCCCCCCCCCCCCCCCCCCCAAGTCTCCTCTACTACAACAACACGGTCAACAAGAGATTCATCTTTGAGGTTACGAAACGTAACGGATACCACGGAAGCTTTTTATAAGGACAACGCCAGAAAAGAAGGCATCAAGTTTAATTGCAGGAGTGCTTGGTGTAGAGGGTAGATACTAGCTTAAAGGAGAATTCCGGTCGATTTCAACATGTAGTTCACAACTTTTATGCCTTTCTGTCACATCTACTGCAGTCAGATTTGCTGTGTTCCCTTGTAAGGAATAACTGCACATGGCTTGGCACTGGTATTGACATTTTGAACGTGTTTAGAGGTTAAAAACACATTTAAAACTTGCACTGTTAAGCCTGTTGGTTGCTACCTCTAGCAGGTGGATAACACAGTGTAGACAGCACTGATAGTTTTCATTTTTCTCGCTACTAACAGCACTGCAAATGTTTAAAAAACAGAGCTAGAAGTTGAAATTGACCGATCTTGTAATAAGGGTGTGATTGTTCTTCTTCTGAAGTAGTTGTACAGACAATAAAATCTGCGAGTCAGGTAGGCAAGGCACACCTCGCTTCTGAGATGCTCCCGTTGTGGTATGGCGCGTCACAGCGGACAGAACAAAAGTGTGTTGCAGCCGGAATGAAGCACAGATACGCCTGGTGGAAAATCGGGGTGAGTCAGGTTAAACAAAAAGTTGAATTTTAAAGCATTGTTTGTTGTAGGATTTAATTTTACCCTCACTTCTAAAAAGGTCGTCTTTATCCTCAACACGATACACAAAAAATAAACTCAACAGCCACAAGAGACTAGATTAATAACTAGATTGATAGATTAAAAACTAGCAGCAGGACAACAAATCTCGGAATCAAACTGAATGAGCTCTGCTACCTGAGACACACCCGTCCAAAACCCATAATGAAGAAAGCTGGCGGTGTACAACAAATATCAAACTAGAGTCAAACTGTCATCACAACAATTTAAGGATAGGACATGATGAGCTGCAACCAGCCAGCAATACCCTGCAAACACAAAGTAACAATCTAGCAACGACACATAGGTGAGCAGGACAAATCCTTCCGTTTCCTGAATCCTTAAGCAGCACCAAATCAGCAACTGGTTGTAGAACACCACCTCACAAGCAACATTTCAACCAGCAAATCTGCAATACATTGTCAACAACACATCATGTTAACTAATCAACCAGAGCAATAAGAGCAACGTTGCCAGTATTTCAACAAGAGCAATGTCAGTTACATGTAAACCAGAGCCACATTATCATCACATCAACCAGAGCAACATTAGCAATATATATATATCAACCAGAGCAACAGTAGAATTATGTAATGCATTATGTAAATTAGCAACATCAGCAACTGGCAGCACGGCACCAAAGATAGCAGCTGATCAGAAGAGAAAGCAAACAGAAGTTAGGTGCCATGATGTCCAACTGAACAACAGCAGGTGGAGCAACGCTTGCTGCTTCCCCAAAGCTCTAAACCCTCAGACACATCTTCAGGTTTCTGTTCTCTAACCTTGAGCTAGGACTGTCAGAGGTTGTGGATGGATATCTCCAGAGGTGGAAAAGGTACAAAATATACTGTACTCAAGAAAGAGCACCAATACTTTGATGAAATATTACTTAAGTACGAATGAAATTACCTAACTGAAAATAGATTCAAGTAAAATTAATAAGTAGTTCATTTAAAATGTACTTTATGTAAAGGTAACTTAGTTACATTAAAAAAACATAAAACAGGGCAGGGAATCGCCCCCATGTTGTAAAAATAGGACAAAGGGTCATTAATCCAAAAATAAAAAGAGAAATATATGCATAAACACCTATACACACATGTCACTAAACATTAAAGACCCTTAGAGACCTAAAATATCCATTTTAGAGACTACTTGAAAAATACAAAATACACAACAAAACTACTACTGATAACGTGAGTAAATGTATTTTGTTACTTTCCACCTCTGGATATCTCACTAAACTGACATTTCAGGCACTCTGAAGCTCATGAAATGTGTTAATTGAAAATACAATAAAAAAACTGCACTGGGTGTGACGCTGCTATCTGCAGCCCACCACAGCTTTCAACACAATGCAAGGTATCATCGTCAATGATTTCAGTGCTCAGCACAGACAATTCACACCCACCCACCACCAAACTTCAAGCTGGACATCTACTCCTCCTGTTACTCATTGGTGTACACCGGCTAACAGCCTTGGTGAAGAATCAACAGCAGCAAGAGAATAAAACACAGCAGGGGAGAAATCGGCAAACCCTAATAATGTCAGAAACAACCAGAGTATCCAGAGAGAGGAAAAAGGTTAGGCTGCAGTTTTCACTCACATAGGTCCAGAAACAAAATAGAGCTGAAAAGAGACAAAAACATAACCTCCATCAAACAGCCAGAAACTGCAAATTCTGAATTAAAGAGCAAAACGCTGCCTTGATTTCTCAGTTTAAAGCTGGAATACATAACTGTCTACATGTTGGCATCAACCTCGAAACAAAGCAAAAAGAACGGGATTGAACGAGAAAGAGTGCAACAACATCCATGGACTAAACCATTCAAAAAAAAGACTCCATCTATTATGAAAGATGAGGGAATCTCCACACAAACCAAGAGCTCAAATCTCAACACACAAGACAGGATCTGGTGTGATGAAAACTGAAGCACACAGCCTTTGGCTGCACCCTTTTAAAGCTAAACTATAGCTGTGTTCTCCACACCTTATCAGTTAACCTACTTAAGAATTGACTGATCCCTGGTTCTCCTAAACAGAACTCCACCGACCTGCACAGGACAAAAACATAAAACAGCTAAAGTACAGCGAACTGAACTATGGAAATTCTTCCTTTCAACACAAATTAACCATACGCACTATTATTTACAGACCTAATTTGAGTCCCTTTCAGATATTCATCGAGTTACATAAATGTTAAGACAAATGTCAGTCCCATGATTGAGATTTTTTGCATTTCTCTAACATTAAATAAAATTAATTTAAAAAGAAATGAGTTTGATCAACCAGAAAACACTAAAAGGAGCCTATTTTAGGTGTTTATAGCAGCTTTGCATTTGATCAGTATTCCTTTCGTTGTACGTGTTTACACTTTTTTTGGCCATTAAAGCTAATATCCTTAAAATAATGTTTCCAAAATTATTCCAGTGGTTCATCAACTCGTAACAAGATGATAGGCACATCTGCATTTGCTTTGAGGGTCTCTACCGGCTATAACCGCACTATGCAGGTTTGCCAAATAGAGTAGCAGATGTGTAGTTCCAATGAGACAAAATGGACACTATTCCACTTCCAACCTGTAGGGGGACCGAAGAGGAAAAGTGCTTTGGTGTTGCTTTAAAGCCGATTCTGACAATGGTCATCATTGGATGCATTGGTTGATATTAAATTACTTTACATGCCCATAAAAAACATTTTTGACCCTTAAGTTTTTTTTAAATTTTAGTAAAGAAATGTACAGGGCAGAACATTTTACAAAAGTCACTACTCTCTCTGGTGGACATACTATTTGTGTACTTCACTGTCATTTATGGGTTTAAATATGCCGATGCTGTAAGGGTTCTGTGATGATTGAATACAACCACTATCAGCATTTACACAACATAGACCTTTGGTGTTACCATTTATTTTGCAGAATCCATGCCTGAAAGGGCTTAAAACATGTTAGAGTCCAGCTAACAGAAACACAGTCTGAAACCGAGACTGTCTCCATGACGACTGTCACTCATCTTTACCCTTCTCATATCAAAATGCACCTGGTGATGGATCAGTGACTTGTGGTCACTCTTGCACACTGCACTGTGGTCTGCAGCGGGCACTGACGCAGGGAAAACCAAGAAAAACTACTGAGCTAGAAACCAAACTGTACAGGGATAAGACTCACACATCTCATCAGTTAATACAGTGAAGAAACTACAACATAAGCGGACCCGTAATGAAAAATACGTTTCGTTAATGTTGCGTCGTTTAGCTAGCTAACGGTAGCTAGCAGCTACAGACAAGACATCTTTTAAAACATACCTGCCTGAACATTTAAAAAAAAAAATTAATTATAATAAGTATCCCACAAAAAACTTCTACAACAAGACCTTGAAGAGTCATAGCTAACTATCCAGTTCCCAAGATAAATACCTCAGTGTAACCTCACTAGTTTAGCTTAGCTATGCTAACACTTCGTTAGCCACCTAGCTGGCTGTGAACCTTGCTTTGTGTGTTGGAGCAGAGTAACGAGCAGGATGCGCGTTTTAAGCGGCTCCTCTCGTGCTCGGACTCCCGACGTGTGTGTGTCACTGAGCGGGCTGCCGCTGCTAGATTCTTACCGAGAAATGTGTCAACAAACACACTGAGGTTTAATTCATGAACGGAGCGCTTGTCTTCTTCTGTAGCTTCTGTGAAAGTTCTTGCTGCACGAAATGTCGGCGCAAACACCGCGATACCAGACGTGATGACGCGAGATTGCGGCCAGCGTTTCCCTGACTTTAAAACGACAGCGCCCCCTACAGACTGAAGAGAGCTAAATTTATTAATGAGTGGCAGCAATATAGCACCACGGAATCCAATGTTAAAAACAAAAAGAGACCATTTAACATCAAGATATTACATAATTGTACTGTGATGCACATAACACAAACTCTAGCATTACATAATACATAATTGTAGTCTTTTTATTTTTTTAAGGTCATTTCTTCTCTTTTGTTTTTGATTTCTACTGTCTATGTATCTGTTAGTACTTCTGTTTATGAACTTGTGAAAAAAAAATTTTGTTGGTGCATAACAATAAACATGTATACTATATGTCCATAAGCACGTGGACACCTTGACTCTGGATGAATTAGAGCAAACAAGCCACGTTCCAAAACCTTGTTTAAAATGTACAGATGAAGTAACATATTTTTATTTCTGCACTATTTTATGTCTTAGTCTTGTTTTTACTTGCATGTTTTTTTGTTTTTAGACATACACTCACCTTAAGGATTATCAGGAACAACTGTTCAAATTATCATTAATGCAATTGTCTAATCAACCAATCACATGGCAGTTGCTTCAATGCATTTAGGGCTGTGGTCCTGATCCAGACCATCTCCTGAACTCCAAACTGAATGTCAGAATGGGAAAGAAAGGTGATTTAAGCCATTTTGAGCGTGGCGTGGTTGCTGGTGCCAGACGGGTCGGTCTGAGTATTCCACAATCTGCTCAGTTACTGCAATTTTCACGCACAACCATTTCTAGGGTTTACAAAGAATGGTGTGAAAAGGGAAAAACATCCAGTATGCGGCAGTCCTGTGGGCAAAAATGCCTTGTTGATGCTAGAGGTCAGAGGAGAATGGGCCGACTGATTCAAGCTGATAGAAGAGCAACTTTGACTGAAATAACCACTCGGTACAACCGAGGTATGCAGCAAAGCATTTGTGAAGCCACAACACGCATAACCTTGAGGCGGATGGGCTTCAACAGCAGAAGACCCCACCGGGTACCAATCATCTCCACTACAAATAGGAAGAAGAGGCTACAATTAGCAAGAGCTCACCAAAATTGGACAATTGAAGACTGGAAAATTGTTGCCTGGTCTAATAAGTCTTGATTTCCTTTGAGACATTCAGATGGTAGAGTCAGAATTTGGCGTAAACAGAATGAGAACATGGATCCATCATGTCTTGTTACCACTGTGCAGGCTGGTGGTGGGGGTGTAATGGTGTGGGGGATGTTTTCTTGGCACACTTTAGGCCCCTTAGTGCCAATTGGGCATCGTTTAAATGCCACGGCCTACCTGAGCATTGTTTCTGACCATGTCCATTCCTTTATGCCTACCATGTACCTATCCTTTGCTGCTGGCTACTTCCAGCAGGATAATGCACCATGTCACAAAGCTCGAATCATTTCAAATTGGTTTCTTGAACATGACAATGAGTTCACTGTACTAAAATGGCCACCACAGTCACCAGATCTCAACCCAATAGAGCATCTTTAGGATGTGGTGGAATCAAAACAAATCTCAATCAACTGCAAGATGCTATCCTATCAATATGGGCCAACATTTCTAAAGAATGCTTTCAGCACCTTATTGAATCAATGCCACATAGAATTAAGGCAGTTCTGAAGACGAAAGGGGGTCAAACACAGTATTAGTACGGTGTTCCTAATAATCCCATAGGTGAGTGTACATATTAGTTTGAGCATTGTTGGAGGGAATTTGACATCTCAGATTGTTGCTACTGCTAACTTTGTAATGTTTGTGCATATGGCAATTAATAACTTCAAACTAAACCTTCTATTGGGAACACTTGTTGTATGAATGAATGTGTTTACATGACTGTTACAGGGTACTTACAAACATTGTGGAGTGTTGAAAAGGCCCTAAACCAGGTTAATCTCAGCACATTTGACCTCATAAAACCCTCATGTAATACTGGGTATCAGTAATTGTTAGTATTACAGTATATACTTACTAATCTAACATTAGATGACTTGTAGCTGCCCGGATAGCTTAGTTAGTAAAGCACTCCCAAAGCACTCCTCGACTCAGCGGGTCCAGGTTTGACTCTGACCTGCGGACCTTTGCTGGATGTCATTCCCACTCTCTGTCCCCTTTCATGTCTTCAGCTGTCCTGTTTATTAAAGGCTTAAAAATCCCCCAAAAATAATCTTTAAAATGTATACTTGTGTAGTACTGTATATAAGACAGAGTCTGAATAAAAATTGGGGCAGTAATTGAGTACAATAGAGTACATGCTTCTTTATGTACATTGATGTGCGAACTGCATTGTCATTTTTTAAATAATGCTTTAAAAAAATCAGTTGCTTTTATTTTTGAATGTATAATATTATAAATGTTTGTTGATTTGTGTACGGGCCCATTTACAGACAGGTATTGCAAACTAGCAAAGGTTTTACATTCTGTGGTATGTAGCATTTGTTCAGTAAATGTACTTATCCCACTACACATAAACAAAGAACAAAAAAAGGGTATTGAGGCAGCACTTTATTGGATAATAACGTATATGAGAGTAATAGGAACCTCCAGGAAAACAATACAAATTCTTCTGATTTTTGTGTTTAGACTTGGAGGATCACGTTCAGATTCCCATCAACAACTTGGACCTGAGCTGTTTTACTCTCCACCTTCTTCAATCACCCATTGTGGTTAAAGGCTACGGTCACTTGGAGTATTCCAGACTTGAACTGAATAACCAAAATGTGGTTACCAACACTGTGAACACTGCTTATAAACTGACATGATTCTTTATGTACAAGACTGGGTTTTGACAGGGAGGACAAGGAGTATTCCATTTGAACAAAGCAGGAGACAATCTGTAAATCATAAACTGAAAATGTTCTGACTGAGAATTATTATATATTAAGACTAAATTTCAGTCTATTGCCTACAGTTGCAGCCCCAAGTGACACTGAAGTAACACCACCCACTGTTTTGTGTCTGCTCAACATGTTGACAAGAGGCTATATCATGAAGCGGAGTATTGACCAACTGAAAAACTGAAGTTATCATTACTACGGGTTCCTGACAGGGACAAAGGTCCTGAGTTTCCAATAAAGTGAAAATAATTAAGGAGCAGTAGAGATGTTTTCATAGATCAGCAGACTCCCACACAGACTTAACCTAATATTTAAACATTAATCTACAACATCTTATTTTATTCTAGTTGTGCAATAATGCTCAATATATTTCACCTCAATGTAAATCTCTTCTTTTTGCCACCTCAGTAATATAATTTGCCCGCAGTTTCATCTGATGTCATATCATGTTACTCATGGAGCTGTTGACGTTACATGTGAAGTCATTACCATTTCTGTTGAACATGCTCAGAGCTGGATTAGTAAACCCAGAGATAGTGGAAAGTGAAGCCAGGTAACCCCAAAAAAGAGCCAGACTAAGATGAACTGACGTTGTGATACAGGAGCTAGGTGTCACAGAATGACTTTGAACAAGCAAAGGCTGAAACGTGCTGGTCAAATCTCTGAAAACCATCTCCTGACAGAGATACAAGAGGAGCTTCTATGGACACACAGCGCTACAGTTACAAACAGACTTCAAGTCAGGCAGGAAGTTTGTGCGTGTTTGTGTACAGGAAGGAACAGCCAGTTCGTTCCCGGAGTTCCCTGGGAATCCATTGTCATCGGCAGCCAGGGAAGGGAAGAAGAAGTGGGAGGAGTCTAGTGCTGCGTCCACTTGATGCTCTTCAGATCGATGCCTTCTTGAACCATCTCCCACAGAGGACTGGCAGACAGAGCGAGAGACAGACAGGTTATTGGGCTTTACCTACAACAATATTACAATTTAGAACACATTACAGATAACATTGCCATCACATATTTATGCAAAGAAATGCATATACTTGACAAAGGCAGAAGAAATATAGGTACGGAGCAACGGAGTCAGTTTTAGAGTAGAATTCAAATTTATTATAACATGGGTCTGTGACATTTTACTCTCCCAGTTCATATTTGATATCTTGGAACAGAGTGACAAGAAGTCTGACAATCGGACAGTATGGAAACAATTGGTTTATTTAATTTAAACTGAAATAATCCCTCATTAAACAGGAAAAACAGTAGGTATAGTAGGTCGACGTTGAAGCTGGAAGAGGGCACTGAACGGACAATTTGGGTAATAATTTAACGTTCACCTTCGGTTTTTATTACAAAAAGGTTGGTCCAACTCATTGTCTGACTGCTTGTTTTTTCTCGACCAGTCAGATTTCTTCTAAGTGATGTCATCCTGTTCTCAGATTTGACATTGGTCATCATTACTGCTACATTACCGAGTACTTAACCAAAATACGTTCAGTTAGAAAAGAAACCAAACTATCAGTTCAGCTAAACTCACCTCATCTCTCGGAGCCTGGAGACCTGCAGGATACATTTCTCTGCTGTGTAGTCTACCTCTTCTTCTGTGGTGAACCTGCCAATACCAAACCTAACACACACACACACCCCGCACACGTTAACCCTACAAGTGATGTCATCGTACATGGCTAGGGATCAAGATCATAATATACTTCTGAAGACATGGAATTTCTTTAAAATGGCAAACATTATTCTCAGAATTATGATCTGGATTACAGTGCTGTTGGTGTTTGTACCTGATGGAAGAGTGAGCCAGGTCTTCATCTGCTCCGATCGCTCTGAGGACGTATGATGGCTCCAGAGACGCTGACGTACACGCACTGTGGGCACACAAACAAACATTTATCATACAAACAAAATGGCGACCCACTTGCAAAAATATTGCTCCACGGTGCTTCTAATGGTTAAAAAAAGGGTACAGTTAAATCTATGTTTTTAAAAAATAGTTTGATTGAGCAGCTTGTGTGTGTCTGACCTCCCAGAAGACAGAGCGACATCCTTCAGCGCCATCAACAGACTCTCTCCCTCCACATAGGCAAAGGACAGGTTGACACAGCCTGAAAAGTACACAAACAACATCGTTGTTGACACGTTTTTGTCAATTTAACATACTTTCTACAGAAACCTTTACATCAAGTCCAAAGACGTCCAGGTCCATAAAGGTTCAAATTCAAGGATGTGACAGTTATGTCTTAATTGTGTAAGAGTTTTACTTGTCTGTGTGTGTGTGTGTGTCTGCGTGTGTGTGTGTATGCGTGTGTGTACCAGGGTAGCGATGTTCTGGATCTCCGTTCATGATGACGTCAGGAAGCTCCGACATGATCTTCTGGATTAGACGATTAGCCAGCATAGACACTCTGTGATGATCATACTACACACACACACACACACACACACACAGACACACACAGACACACAGACACACAGACACACAGACACACACTCTGAGTCCCAGGATGTTTGGATGTATTTTTGAGTCTGGGTGGATGCTTGGGTGCGTTAGTTTTACCTCCAACTCCTGCTGTGCAATGCTGCAAGCGGCTCCCAGCCCAACAGCCAGAGGGGTGGGTACCGTTCCGGAGCGCAGACCCCTTTCCTGCCCACCCCCGCTCTGCAGCGGCTCCAGACGCACCCGGGGCCGACGGCGAACATACAAAGCACCCACACCTATGGACACACACAGGCAATGTAACTTCCAAGCAGATCAGACAATTTTTGGGGACTCCCACAGGTCACGGTATTCCCGCAGGAGTCCAGCAGTACGGGAGTCACCCTCTAATGGGGACTACCAAAAGGATCAGAACATGTATGCTCCATCAATGCATGCTGCTGTTAGAAGACAATAAAAATGACATCAATTACAACATTTATTCTGAAGATACCAAAATCCAAATTTGTCTTTCACCAAGTGGGGGTGAGGTGCATAGCTGCGACTAGGGCTGATCATTATTGTGTTTTAGCATTGACATTGCGACGTGTGCATGCGCGACAGTCACATCGCCGGAACATGCGAGGTGAAGAAGGGTAGCACCATGAGTAGGACACATTTTCTGCCAACATTCTCTGGCAGTCCTCTAGCTAAAAATGAGCAACGAAGAGAATCCGCTGCAAAAAAAGGATGATTTCGTACCAAAAGGAAAGTCGTAATCAGCTATTAGTGACTATTTATGGTGCAAAAAAGAGACTCTTGACCAAAAACAGGTACTTTGTCAGGAGTGTTATAAAGTTGTGGCCACAAAACAAGGAAACACCACCAATTTGTCTCATTACTTAAATTGGCACAGGAAAGCTCTTTATGATGAATACAAAGTCAAATCTGGACTAGGTTGGGCATTGAGAACCAATTCCTACTCCTATTCAAGTGGAATAGTTTCTTTAATTGAATTGTTTGGAGGATTTGATTTCAAATGTGATCATCGGATCCAAATTTAATATGTTTAAGTTTCTTGTTTGCGTACCTCTAGGTGCTTGTGTTGCAGCCATGGAGCCCAGTAAGCGGAGCTCTAGTGTGGCTTTATGTTGCGTTGAAAAAGCCCTGTAAAGCTGTAAATCACCATTTCATCAAAATAAAACCTTCCTCTTATATGTGAATTAATAAGAATGTGACCCGTTTCAACTCCACCCCTTAAAGATTTACAATTGAGAACTGATAACAACCCGAATCGAAAAGGAATAATCGGAATAATCATCCTAATCCAAACGACGCCCAACTCTAATGTCAACCAAAACAAAAATCTGTATCTGTGAATAAATAACAGACGCAATAACGTTTCATATCGCTGAAGATATGTTGCCGTTACACACCGTCGCCAATAGGGGTCTTTAAGAAAATTATCCAAACGTTTATGTATGTATGGTATGTCAATGCCGCACATATTTTTCCCAAGTTAGGACAAAAGAGCTGACTGAAAAATGCAAATCCAACACTGACAAGTGGAATACCATGCAGCTACAGACTTGTGGTCCAGCAGGACAACAGAGCCCTACATAATTTTGACAGTTCATTTCCTCACAAAGGACTTCGAAATAAAAAGTTGCTGTTTGCAGACGGATACAACACACCTACTGCATAGTAATACTCTGTTTAGGAGATTTAATACAAAATGTATTACAATTTTATGTCAACTTCATTTGTTTAGCCATGATTATGATGACCAACACGGTTTTACTTTGCCACTTTGGCCAATGAGACACAAAATGCATATAAGTTGTTTTATAAAAAATATATTTATTTTAAGTTATGTTTTTATAAACCAATCAGGGTTTTTTATTTAAAAACGTGTACTTTTTTTCTGTTTACAGAAACATGTTCCGATTTTGAAGTAAAATATTAAGTGACCTTTTCGTCACTTTTAATGACACTTGTTTATTAGTGAAATTGACTTTAGCCTGGATTGATGCCTTGCAATATCGCAGTATACATGGATATCGTTGGAAAAATCTGATGGTAATTTTTTCCAATATCGTGCAGCCCTATTTGAGACACTACAGACATTTGCAAAATAAGTATGGTTTTTGAGCAGGTCAGTCTTTTGTAACAAGGATTTAAAGTGGGACAGAACAATGTGAAAAGGTCTAGATCTACATCTTGTAAATCAGCCTACACATCAACTGAGATTTAATCTCTTAATCTTAATAATTCAAAAACTTTCACGACTTCACTTCATGCTTGCTTAGCGCCTTTCTTCACTTTTATTTTAACTACTACTTCAGCTTCTTTCAGTATTTATATTTTAACTGCAAATTTAACTGTATCATACGTTCAGCCACTACATTTCAACAGGAAAATTTTAGCTGCAAACACATGTCCATTTCTTTCAGAAACTTAAGCATTTTCTAGTACGAGATTTGTAAAGCACTTTGAACTGCCGTGTGTGTGAAATGTGCTGTATGAATAAACTCTCCTTGTTTAATGAGCTAACAGTTAAGAATACATCTACAGTAATAGTACGGCTAACCTTTGGGTCCGTAGATCTTGTGGCCACTGATGGACATTAGATCAACCTTCCAGTCCGTGACGTTGACGGGAATCTTTCCGACAGCCTGAGCGGCGTCAGTGTGGAAGAAGACTCCTTTGGAACGACAAATCTGACCTGTGGACGGGAAGAGTAAAGTTCAGCTATTCAAAAGTTTAGATCGGAGTAGTGAATCAGATCACAGACTCCCTTTAAAAAAAGTAAAGATCATGGGAACTGGTGAGTACTCTACGTGGTCATGGTGATTCACTGAAACACAGATGAAACACTGTAGGTGTTTCAGAAATTGGATTTCTGCCTTACGCAGGAAGTAATTAACATGTTTGTTTTGCAAAGGTTACCGATCTCCTTGATTGGCTGCTTGACTCCTATCTCGTTGTTGATGGTCATCACTGACAACAGAGAGGTGTCAGGACGAATGGAGGCCTCCAACAGCTGAAAGCACACAGACACAAAGGTTTTTTAATGAACACAATGACACCTGTATGTTCTCTGCACATGCTTCACTTCATGTTGCAATTACTCTTGTGTGTTCCCTCTGTGCGTTCATGAATACCTCCAGGTCCACCAGTCCGTTGGTCTGGACTGGCAGGTAGGTCACACTGAAACCTTCAGACTCCAGGACTCGACACGAGTCAAGAACGCATTTATGCTCTGTCTGTGTGGTGATCACATGACGCTTCTTGGTCTGGTAGAACCTGGATACGCCCTGCAGGAGAGGGAGATGGGAGACGCGGAGTCAAGCCTGATATCACAAACTGGGTTTTAGACTTAGACTACCTTTTGACTGTTCTCACTGCATTGCTATTCTGTTCCTAATGTGTTCTCAGGGTACGATCACACCCGCTTTCAGGACGGCTTGAATTAAAATTGTGCGGTGAAATCAACTCATTCCAATAAATTTATGATTGTTGGTTTTTTGCTTGTCCAGGTGAAGTAAATTTCTTTGAGTCATGGTAAACTTGGGTAAACTTTAAAAAAGCAAATTCAGACCAAAAACAAACTTTCTTGACAACGCTGAACGGAGAGTCCATTATGGAGGAAACTAATCATGAAACTATTGTAGCTGTGCGTCACCATCTAGTTTAATTTAACCTCTTCTGTCTGACTTTAAACTGCTCCAAAAGCCAGAGCCATTAAGAATAATTTCTGTTGTGACCAGACCTTCATTCTGTTCCACTGTACTCTATATGTTTCCTCTGTTTTTGATCTGTTCTCACTGTGAAGCAAAACCAGAGAAGGTAATAGTGAAAGGAGAGGGAGAGAAGGTGTGAAGAAGAGGAGGTAACATAGAGGAAGTGATGAAGAAGAGAAGCAGATTGAGACCTTGATGGCCATGTTGTTGGACTCGGTGGCTCCACTGGTAAAGATGATCTCTCTGGGATCTGCTCCAATCAGATCAGCCACCTGCTGCTCAGAGAGAGAGAGAGAGAGAGAGAGAGAGAGAGAGAGAAGAGAACACACAGTAAGTCTCTCTTTCAAGTTCAGATTAAAAGGAAAGATGACCAAGTACAAATCATGTTGAGCACTGGACTTCAGTTACCAAACCTGAGCTTCCTATGGAAGAAACAGAAGGTCTAGAAAGCAAGAGGAATCATGGGTAATTATGGCCATATTATTTTTCGTAGATTCTCTTTAATCTACAGGCAAGAGCAACAAAGCATAAAACAGGTTGCAATCCGTTTGTGATTGGTTGTTCTTGCCTTGGTGTCCTATTTGTTGACCTGCTGCCACTGACGTGTCGGCTGATTGGATGATCACAATGGTGTTTATTCTTATTTGCTTGTTTTTTTTATGTGACTGGATGACTGAAAAATTGAATTGCCCTTTAGGGATAAATAAAAGTTGTTGAATTGAATGTTGGAAAAAGTTTCCAATGTGGATGGTTTACAGTGCACTGTAATGAACATAAAGACATAATGAACAGTATATGTATAAATAACTAGTTTCTCTCTCTATACCTTCCTGGCCGTCTCCATGGCGCTCTCGCTCTCCCAGCCGTAGGCATGTGTTCTGGAGTGAGGGTTACCATAGTAATTCACCTGGTAGGGCAACATGGCGTCCAGCACCCGGGGGTCCTACACACAAATACACATGTGTTAAATTGTAAGTGCAAGTTAGTGTAAGTAACTCCCTGACATCAGCTGGAAAAACAGGGTTGGTAATGGTTACCATGGGCGTGGTGGCCTGGAAGTCCATGTAGAGGGGGCGCAGCTCATCTTTCTCCAGGTCATGTTTCTTTATCAACTCTGCAACACAAAACAACAACAGTCACACAGTCAGCTGGGGGTTTAATCCAAAAATGAATGATCCTGGTCTGGAACACTGGGTCAGACAACAAGCAGATCAGCATGCATTGAGTTATTCATCAACAATTCATCATCTGTGTCTCAAGAGCAGAGTATGGAAATCTGTCAAGTTCAGAAAATTAAACACTGAATCATGTATCAAAACCGTTTTGTATGATTTATTTACATTCAGTGTTACTCTCTAAAACACCTTGTGTGGGTTGTTAGGGTTCATAATAAGCACAATCTACCAGCCAAATGCTGGTAAAATATCCAAGTGGCTGGTAGTAGTGCTTCACTCACCAGCCAAAAACAATGGTAATGAGTGACTGGTCAAATTTCAACATCCATTGGTGAATGAAAGAGTTAATTTTGACCACTGATTTTGTGTCAAAAGCACTCACATTTTGTTTTAGCTACTTTAAATCCAGTATTTTATGTTGCATTACATTTTAATACACACATGTTCGTTAACGTTATGTTTTTGGAAGTTTTGTTTCCCTATCAAACTGCGTCACTTCGGGATTAGCATCATGCTAGCTGCTCTGTGCCTTAAATAACCAGGCTAACGTGCTCCGGGTAGCTATTACCTTTATGCAGAGAGCTAGCGGCTCTACCATCAGACCCCAGCCAGAGAGGAAGCCTTGACAACGGCCTGAGCAGCCGAGAGGAGACGGTCTTGCCCTGGGAAAGCATCTAGTCGGCTTGCTGGCTTCAACTGGAGACACGCTGACCGTGACCAAAACACCGGAATGAACCAGTTTAACCTGCTGGTTTCTGTGGAAGAAATTGAACAATATTTACGATTTAAGAGTACCGTTTAAACGTAAGTGAAGTTTAGTTTCGTTAAAAAAAACGTTGCCGCTTTTTAAATGCATCCAGGTTACAACACCACAGTCTATGGTTATAACACAGCATCAAGGTCGACATGCTAACTAACAACACTTCCGATGACGACTTTCAAAATAAAATATTTTGAATAAGTGTCAAAGATATTTATTTATTTACTTTTACCTTACTCCTTATTTTTTGGGGAGCTTGATCCTCTGATTCTCTTATTGTATTGGCTTAATCTAATATACATCCAATCCATGCATCCACGAGGCATGAGTTACAGAGAAAAAAATAAACAGAAACGGGGAGGAAGTTTATTTAGACGGGCCGAGCTCTCACTGGCCGATATGTGATGTTTTGGTTCTGTTTGGGGCATTTCTCTGTCCTTTGATTGGTTAAAGCCAAGAGTTTATGCAACGCGGATTCAGCATAGACAGTTACGCATTTGTATTGCCTGGCCGCGGGAGCGCGCGTGCACTCAGAGCGGAGTTTAAAGAGATATTTCACCGTTGAAATTTAAATTTGGTCACTTATGTGGTAGAAATGTGAATTTGTTTTTAGAAATGGATGCTTTCCTCCGTGGGTGCTAGTGAAAAAAAAAGAGTCCAAAAAAATTCAGACGTCCGAGACGAACATACTGCATGCCTACGATATGCCTATAATAAAGCCGTAGAATAGTAGGGTATCTTTCAACTCAGGATAGGATTTTAGATGAAAAGTTTAACTGACACATAACCGCGAGCAGTTTCGTGGGTGCTCAGTAGGCTATTAGCGGAGCACCCACAGTAGCTATAGCAGCAACCCTTTCGACCTAGAGGTGAACTGTACCCCGCTCCCCCCTCTCCTTTACCCTTCTCACACAGCTTGTCTGTGCATGGTACCTTCTCAGCAAGCAGGGGCGCCAATTTCACAATTCCCCACACAGTGAAATGATTAAGAAGAAAACCGCTTGGAGGAAAAACTTTCAAACGGGCTTTTATTTTGAAGGCAAATAACACAATGGGCGTGGCGTAAGCGGGGGCGTGGCGTGAGCAGTTGCAGGCCGCAGAGATAACAGATCCGAAGCGTCACGTCCTGACAATAATAGGAAATATTATGTAGAGAGATGGCTAACGTTACCTCTCTTGAATATAATTATATATTAACAACATTTTGAAGGTTGGTTGGTTAGTTATTGATAATAAGACTCTCTATTACAACCAAATACATGTAGAATACTACTGGTTTGGCAGCAATGACGCATGTGACCAGTAATGACTCTTCCTTCTTTACACTGTTCCTTGGCTGTTTGTGGTAGCAATGCCCGATGCCCCTTAACTAGCAAGCTAGTTTGTTAAAAAACAATATTTATTTTCCTTCGTAACGTCAGAAAGAAGGGACTCCCAATACGGCGGTGGACTTCACTTTAAGGTGAGGCTTTCAGTCTTCTGTAGTTTTCTTTAAATGACGTAAACTAAACGTATTAATCAAGGCTAACATGCACAAGCTAACATGTCAGTTAGCCGCAGTCAGTAGGACTGTGGTGGTATGTTTTTGAATCACAATCGTTCACACTGTTCCAAGTTTGGAATGACATTAGACTTTATATAGCTGGTTGTGTAAGTGTGAACAAGTACATGGAACTTGACCCTGGCTCTTTGCTCTCAAAGTACTTACACAGAGATAGACATAAACACAAGGACTGTAAAGCTGAACAATGTAAACGTAACCATTGGATTACTATGTACAGTTGTACCGTTTTGTATTTAAAATATGCATATATACATATAAACATGCATTATGTGTGCGTACACATAAGTAAGCTACATAAATCCAGGTAAACAAACTGTTATATGAAAATATTAAACAGTAATGCAAAAGTGCAAATTGTGTTGGAATAAATAAGTACTTATTAATATAAGAGGTTGCTTATGGGGTAGGTGGATATGACAGTACAATGTATGCTTGATAGCCATTTACATGTTTAAATGATGTGTTTAACACTATAAAATATCTAATTTACTTGAGGTGGGTGCTTGGTGTTACTGGGTTACTGTGCAGGGATGGGCCCTGACACCATGGAAAGGTTTGGGTGTTCATCATAGGGACAGTCAAAAGAAAAAAAAAAGTACTAGAGAGCAGGAAAAAGAGGCCGCCCCCCACGGCGCAATCTTGATCTTCTTTGTAAGTTATTGTACTTTAGTACAGTTTTAAAGTATTTGTACTTTTACTTGAGTGTTTTCATTTCATGGAACAGTACACATCTAATCCACTGCATTTTAGGGGGAAATATCTTAACTCCAGTACATTTATCTGATACTTGTAGTTATATAACCTGCCACGGACTTGTCACTGCATTGTGGCTTGTTTGAAAATGTCCAGATTCTGCCTGACACCTGTCTGAAGGCTGCCACATGCTTTCCAGTAAGGTGCTAATGTCTTAGGGGATCTCGGCCTTGCTGACAAACTCTCCGATCTCTAGCTAACTGCAAAGAGATCATAACAGACTCCCATGTGTCCCTATGTAAAGTGATTAATGGACCTAGAAAAAAATCTAATTATCCTTGTTATGCTTCATTAAGTAGGTACGGCTATACTCTCTCATGTAGTACAACTGTGTTATTTGTACCTATTCTGACATGGTGTATTTGAATATTGCTGCATTCTGTGGTCCCTAAACAGTCTCGGAAGTAGAGCATAACTTGGGTATTACTGACTATAAAGCTGGGACTCTCAATGATTCATTAGGCCCAGTTGTAGTCATGTGTGATGATGCTAGTCCTAATAGTAGCCATTTCATTCGTTATATTGTTCCAGTATCGAGGTATTTGGTCAAAAATATTGATATATATATTGAATATTGATTTTCTTCACATTGCCCAGCCCTGTAGAGAAGTATAAGTACTAGACTCCTTCAACAGGTCTGGACCACTTGTAAATTCCTTTTGTACTTCCTTGAAAATGCCACAAATTCTTTGTTTGTACATGTGTCTCTTGCATGAGGCCCATTGTTCCCATGCGAGAGAAAACAGCACATACTGACACTCATAGCAAACTATAATTACATTTAGATTGCATATTAATGAATTACTAACTTACATGATAACACATTTTAATCATGTAAGTTATAACAGCTAGCTGTTTTTGTGGATGACTTCGTAGGTGAAACCATGCTCCTGGATCCCGAAGCGGCTGCAGATCGACGTGTTTGACCGAGAAGCCGCTGTCGCCGCAGCCATCATCGGAACGACGATGAGCGAGCCGTGTATCTACGACAAACTGTCCGAGAGCATCGACATCCTCCGGCAGTCGGGTTACCGCTACGGCATGTCGGAGAGGGAGATCGAGAGGTTCATCAAGCAGGTCCTGGAGACTAACGAGCCCAGGAGAGAGCCTCCCCAGTTCCCCATCCTGAGAGCCACCATAAAGGTCAGGCCCGCCAACGCAAATATAATTAATGCTAATACCCCTAATCGACAGAACAATGAATCAATGAATCACTGAAGGCCTTTATCACATGAAAGTTCTTAAAATCCCCCCAAAAAAGCCTGAAATATGAGGATTTGGATTTGTAAGAGAAGTTTTGTCTTTAGAAAATACATTTTTATTTCTGAAAAATAACTTGCCCTTTCGCAACAGAAGCGTTGGTAATGTCTCTGTTGTCTGTGCAGTTTGTGGTGGCAGTGGGCTTCCTGCTGGTGGTGGTCCTGGCCTTCACATACCCTCAGAGCCCCCCGCAGCTGGGTCTGGTCAACCTGGGCTGTTATAACTGGTCATCACCACTCAGCCACGTCCGCCTGCTGTCCCTGCCCATCGCCAAGAAGTACAATCTGCAAGGTGTGAAGCATAGAGAAGCACATGCGCACACAAACACATGTTTCAGTGAGGAAGTACTGGAAATCTTAAGGATGAATAAAACAATTATTTATTACAGAAGTGCAACACACATTGGTTGCGTCAAGAGTTGTGTAACCCAAGTATAGGAGTCAGTTGTTACTCCTACAAGTAATCACAACTCACGCTTTCCCATATCCATTCTTTGGATGAATTTGACTTGTAGTACGTTTATAGTAAATGTTTATGCGTGGGTGCCCTGCAGGTTTCCATGAATGGTGGAGTGCAGGCTCTCTCAGGCAGAATCTGGTCAACTGTTCGGGCTGTGCAGAGATCTCGTCGGTGATGGAAGTCCCAGAGAGCCTCAGAGGGACGGTGAATCTGCGACGGGGGCCACAGCTCGTCCTGCTAAAGGTCAGAGGTCAATCCGATGGGCCTCCCCTTCTGACACAGACGGGTGATAACTTTGTAAAGGATCTTTCTGTTTTTCAAACAGAAGACTAATGTGTAGTAGTAGTAGTAGTAAATGTAGTAAATATCAACAGGGCAAGAAGTTGTCGTGGGTGTGTGTGCATGAATGGGTCCACAGTAGGAAAAGTATTGAAGTTACGATTATTTAACATGATTACTCATTGTCTTTTGGAAAGATGTTGCAATTTTTCAACGTTAAAAACAATGCAACAGTTAAACAAATCAAGAGTGTACACACCTCAAACTGTGAGATTTCCCTTATTGCTTTACCTGTTTAAACTTTTGAAATTCCCATTTAAACAAAAGATATATTCAAATGTTGGCTGAGAGAGATTAGCCTTCAGAACGAGCAAAAGTCCACATGTCATTCAGAACATAAGACACAATAAGAATTTTCTTGCAAAATGTAATCCGCGAAATGATAGTTTTTCTCAATAACGTTGTTTTTGTAATAGTTATAGGAGTCAAAATTGAAAATTGCAATCAAAATTTGATTAATTGCAAAGCCCTAGTTCTCAGGCAGTCTGGGACAAAGTCTATAAGGGGGATGGTTAGGACGGGTGGGGGTGGTGAACCAAGGGTGATCATAAAAACAGAAGAAATTAATTATAATATTATAATATGAATGTAATTATATGAATAAACCATATATCAGAAAGGTTCAGATCCTACTGGTTTGTGTTTGTTTCTACTGGTCTGTGCAGGGTGGGGAGTCCCTCAGTGTCCAGCGGCAGCAGCTGGAGGAGCTCTACCTGGCCCACTCCGGCTCCATGTCCATCCTGCTGGAGGAGGACGACGGTCTGCACAACCACAACCTCGGCCTCCCCCAGGGACCCGCCAACTTCACTATGCTGTGGTACACATTTAGGTTCAACAGTAACAACAGTAACGTTACACATCATGGATAAAATCGTTTGTAGAAGTCGTTATATTGTTTTGGGGACAACAACATGACTGGATAGCTAGCTTGTCTTGTTCAACATACTGTCAAATTATTTTTACTGATTACCAACTGTAAACAATGTTATTGACTTTGAACCACGCTAGCATAGCGTTAGCTTTCTGGCTTGTAGCTCAGCTGAGCGGACAATAAGTATCTCCCATTGCTAAGGGAGGCAGGTCATACCTAAGGTCTGTTCTATACCCTTGAGCAGTGAACGTTTGCATTTCATTAGAATCTTATGGGATGAGAAAGATTGTTCCAGGTATTAGTCAAGCCCTCAGGCAAAGCCCGGGAAACAGAGTAAGTGTTTGGGGAAAGTTTTGATTTTGATTGTAAAACTAATTCAAATCTAAACTTATGTTTTAAAAATATGTTATTTGGCAAGTGACCGTGGTATAAGCGGGTTAATGCCCATCGAGGAGTCCATTGTCGGGTATTAATGAACTTTGGCGGAGGCAACAGTTCACGCCTTGCCGTCGTCCAGTGGTTGGTGCAGGAGGTGAAAACTGGACTGAACATTTTGGACCTGTGAATATCTGTCCCTATCTATACTTACTGATAGAGAAACTATATGGAGTAAATGTTTGATGACATTAGACAGTGTATTCTATATCGATGACGTTTCGTGTCTGGGATTGTTCCGGTGCCGCCAGATGTCGCTTATTTTCAGCCGGATGCCGTTACCTTCAACTTTCTTTGTGTTGGCCCAGTGGTATTTATTGATTTTTGGTGTGTGTTGATTGTTGCAGGCGGTTCAGCTCTGGGACCAGGGAGAAGGTTTTGAGGTGGCTCTTCCCGAAAGCGGAGCTCTGCCCCCTGCTGGACAGCGCTGGGACCATCTTGCAGCGCTGCCTGGTCACCCACAGCACAAACTCCCAGAGTAAGGTGAGTTCACATGTCCAGACAGAACAGGAAAACAGGGTTCTTGATACTGACGGGAGTGATGGACAAAGAACCACGTTGTAATAAACCAGAAATATTGTTTAACAAAATCTCGCTAGATTAAGTGACTTTTCAGACACTCTTAGCGAATCTTATCTAAAAAGCCACTAACGCAAATTTAGCAACTTCAGTATATTATAGATGATTTCCACGCATGCTGCTCAGAGTAATCAGAGTCCATGGCTCTTCTGCCAACAACACAAGGTCTTTCTCTTCCTCTCATCTTGCGCTGTGAGCAGCAGGCCGTCAGCCAACAAAGCCATTAAGCTTTATGCAAATGATACGCAATTATATCACCAATATGCAAAGGAGCACATTTTAAGCCAATACCGTTACGAATATTTGGTTATTTCAAAATCTGAAATGCCAACAAATCGGCCGATGTGTATACATGAAAAAAAAAAGAAATGCGTTACAGAACATAAACAGATTTCCCTAACATTAGTTATTTGTAGTTATTTATGGGTTCTCACTACAATAATATGCTTATAATTTGTTTTATTGTCACAACAGAACAGAGGAACATCATAACAAATTAAAGGTCTGATAAATGAAATGTATAAAGATACAAACTTAAGATATAAAACTTAGTCCTTTGAACAAAAACACATTAACAAAACAAAATCAGGGTTGCCAAAAGGGACGTTGTAGAGCGTCCTCTGGTGGACAGACTATGCAACGCCAACACTCTTAGCATGGTTGACAGTCTGTTTTTATTTTATTAATATTTATTTATCAGAATCATTTATCCATCTTTTTATTTATTTATTTATTTTTAAATCAGCCATTATGAATGCCGATACCGATATATACAATACTGGAAAAATATTGGCCGATATATCGGTCAGGCTCTACTCTGTACCATAGCAAGTTAAATACAGGTCCTTTTTCTTGATGCAGTGAAGTTTGATATTGCATTACTACATGGACATAAATAAATACCCTTTGGATGAAGTCATTTGCGTACAATTGTTTTTTTCTCCATGACAGTGGCTGGTTTTATAGATTTGCAATTAGCTAGCCAGTGGGAGCACTATTTGCATTGTTAGCTCGACGCGGCTAGCACTGCACCGCTATTACCGGAAGAAAGATTTGAGCCATTAAAACTGCAACTGATAGACTGTGCACTGTGGCACAATAATAATGATGTTTCTGCATGGACACATTTTAACAATTAAAATGTGACCAATAATTGTTTAATCTAATATTATATTGCATACCCCTAATGTAGCTCTCCATCACTCGCCACAAATGAACTCTCAGCCTCTGTTCTAACGTTGACTTGTGTTTCAGGGTGTCGGGGTGTTTGGCTGGCTGGTGGTGGGCGAGGGGCTGCCAACAGTTCGAGTTCTACCTGTTCAGCGCTGTCAGAAACACTGCAGCTCCTTCAACCTTTGGCTGACACCTGGAGACATGGGTAACACCCGTTTTAAATCCACAAACACATTAGCTGGACAAAACGATAACTTCAGGCAGAACAGACAAACTTTGGTGTGGTGCCCCCACCATAAAAAACTATATCTTAGCCACTGCTTTAACTGTACCTCAAAGTCTTTGAAGGGTCTGCATGCTGCATCTGTTCTCCTGATCCCTAAAATCAAACAGTGGAATGAGGCTGCTGAAGCTGCCCGGTCTGCTGAACACGCAGTTGACGGTTGTTCCCTCTGACCTTTTGTAGTGTACGCTGACCCCCGGTACTGGCAGATGGAGCTGTTCCCTGGCCGAGGCCAGAACATCATCTGTGACGGATCTGCCTTTTAAGTCAAGGACAGGATGTGCAAATGACGGCTGTGACTGTCGAATTTTCCGAGCTCGTCGGCCTTTCTACGGCCCCGCCCACCGATGCCTTAAACCCTCCAGGCTTTTTTTTCCTGACGCCCCTATCCGTCCAAAAATCTTCCTAGCGTCCTCAGAGAACTGGAAACCACTGCACAAGGGAATAAAGGGATCCTCCTGCCGGTGTCAAGGGTCGAGGTCAGAGGATTCAGAAATGACTTTTTGACTATGTCCTGGTGTCTTTAAACTCCTCTGAATGTTCTGGATGTGCTGTGCTCGTGCCATAGCTTCAAACAGATGTCTAGCAAGTAATAGAAATCCATGAAATCAATGGGTGTGTCTCTGTCAGAAGGTCGTGAATCTCTGACTCACAACCCACGTCTCTGGTGCTGTTCACTCGGTTAAAAACTAACTAGCCAAGCTTTGTAGATGGGATCAAAAAAAAGGTAAGCCATCTTTTTTGGCCAGAGGCAGTATAATGTCTTCATGTGTGGATGAAATGTCCGCAGCTGTACCAGGTTGATGTAAGTCGACTTCAAGTCAAAACAATCTTAAAGACAACCCCGGCCCAAACAACCAACATAAACTCATGAATGATTTTCGATGTTTAGACTTGCTGGACGTTCACTATCTCCTGTAGTTCTGAGACACACCTGAAGCATCACAACTCTGCTCTTCATCTGGTTTGTTCCTTACTGATAAAGAGCCAGTTCACCCAAGTTACAAAAAAACACTATCTGTAACTCTAGTGGTATATAGAACTCACTGTCAGCATTTTTCATTGGAACTTAATTACCATTCTAACATAAATATTGATTATTTTCTGTTAATTAGTATCAAGGCCTGCATATGTTAAATACTGCTCACTCTGCCAGCTGTAAATTGTACCGATATCACCTGAGAATATAGTTTTTGTTAATTAACATTACAGCTGAGTCATTTTACTAAACCTTAGGGACTAAACCTTGGGAACACCCTTTGGAGTTTGCAGAGACACTAATAAAGTAAAGAAGAGAGAATACTAGAGAGAATGTACATTTTTCTGATTTGGGTGAACTCACCCTTTAAAAACCAGTTACTACTTTGACCTAAAAGATATTTTAGTTTTGATTGATTTTACAGACAAAGCTGCTTTTCTAATTTGTGGTATTTATTGTTATGATTGTATGTATATACTGTATGTTAAAGCCATTCATATTTTAACAGTAATCTGTTGTAATATTACAAGATTTTGATCACTTGTGAGGAACACCCAAAGCCTCCTTAATATATATATTGGGTTAATAATGAGTTCAATGGGTGGGTGAAAAGTCTAAATAATAAATTAGTTTGACAAAGTTAAGTGAAATCTGACTTTGTTGGGTTTAGTAGTCAGTCTCCCTCATTTTGCTTTAGCGTCCCATAAATCCCAAATTTCCCAAACCTCACAATTTGGGGGCACTTGAACAATCTTTAAAAATGTATGCTTTGATTAGAAATGTCATAGTTTTATGAGAACAGTGACACTTGATTAAATCTTGCTTCCATTTGTGTGGAATTTCTTTTGTTTTTGGTGAAGCACATTGAAGTTCAGTAGTTGAAAATGAGGCGCGTTTGTTTCGTTTAACTCAGAACGGGTTGTTTTACAAATTAACCCCCAAGTGCTTGGTTGGTACCATAGAGAAAAACTTGGCTTTTTTACCACAAAACAAAACTTGGCCATCATTATTCCAATTAAGTCTAGAGTTTTCATTAATCTATCAGTAATATTTGACCTCAGTATTCTAAAATCATGGCTGCAGCCCAAGTCACTGCAAACGTGCATGGTTACGACGCTATTGCGTTGACAAAATCTGACATTAACATAATGGTAAGTGTTCAAAACCACCTCTGGAGTCCCAGCCGTGGCTGGTAAATAGTGTGTGTTAAATGGAGGTGTTTTTTAGGTCCGACCTGTTTGAAGCAGCTGATCAGAGAACAGCCGATGACGAAACTGATGGAAGAGGACCTCGACCTGTGGGCTGCGAGTAAATGTGACACAATTAAAATAATAGTTAACAGCACCATTAATTGAGGTTTGGCCACTAGTCAAATATTCAGTCCCTTTTAGCTCCGTTTGGTCTCCAACTCCATATTAACTATTTGACTCCTCCACTTTTTTCACCAGCTAGTCTCCTACTAACCAAAACTAGGAGCTAAAAGAGGCTAAAAGCTTTCTATAGTCAGTTGATCTATTGACCATAATAAAAACATTAGTTTTACATCAAAATCAATTAAACAAGAGGTTAAATATGAAGTTTAGGTTTTACTTGGCTGCAGTCAGTCTGAAGTAGACACAGGGTATCCATAGCTACAACCAACAAATACATCTTTTTTAGTCTTAAAAAGGATAACGAACCCACAATACAATGTACAGTAGCAACTCAGGGTTAGAAGTTAAGGTGGTTTGTATTTGATGAAATATTCAAGTTTATTTGCAGATATGTTCTCAATCAACAGACAGCAGGTACTGTGGAGTCCGGAATGTGCCATCAGGTCTTAAATGTGAAGGTACTCTGTAGAGATTTTGTTTGGTAGGAGAAATTATGGAACCCACTGCAGTTCTAGGCAAGACCCGACGTACGAAGCAGCCCGATTGGATGAATTAGTCATGGACCGCAAATAGTTAAGGGTCAGGATAGCTGATTGGTCAGGATATAGGACCTGAACAAATCGGCATCCATTTCCTGACACTAAGCATGGATGCCAGGCCGAGAGTAGCGCGCAACTGCCCCAAAGGCAGGGAAGAAGACTGCTAGCTAGTTAACATGAATGTAAATAATGTAGGATTCGAAACATATAGAAAAAAAACTTTGTACATTTTTATTAGTAAAAAATATAAATGCATTTAGTATCATTTGTTAGACACTGAATGTTAAAACAGAAAGATAAACTGAGAGGAAATAGGCAAACATTAATGAACGGAATATAATAAAAAGTACCATTAATAAATAGAATAGTTAAAAGCTTAAAATTTAGTTATTAAAGCAGTGGTAGGCTCTTGGTTTTTGGCATAATTAGGCAAAGATCTCAAGCTTTCAGCAGGAATTCAAGTTTTCAGTTTTTCTGGATTTCCTCTTGTCTCTGTTCTTCAGAGTGGGAGACTTTGGCCAATCACAGGTCCTTTTAGAGAGCATGAGTATTCCTATTGGCTGTTCTGCACATGCATTGCCCGTGCAACAGAGAGGGAGAGCTGCCAGAAGAGGTCTCACTCTATGTCAAATTCTGGCTTTCTTTTGCATTCTGCCCACTGCAGCTTTAATTGTTTGAATGCAGAATAAAGAAATAATAAAATTGGAAATTTTTATGTTTTATTTTAAAATAAATGTTTTTTTTTCTACCATAATCCCAGTAGGCTTCATAGACATGTGAAGGAAGAGCAGGTATAATTTATAACTGAAAAGAAACCTCAGTGGATGTTATAAAATGTAATAGCATCAAGTACATAAAGTGGAGAAAGTCCCCAAGAAGGACCGATGCAGTTTGAGCAAAGTGCAAAGCATCATATTAGTTTTTTTATGTGTGTGTGTGTGTGTGTGTGTGTGTGTGTGTGTATATATATATATATATATATGTGTGTATATATATATATATATATATATATATATATATATATATATATATGTGTGTATATATATATATATATATATATTCCCCCTTATATTATCTCCCTAGTCAGATAGTTTGGATTTTAATTGTCCACGTTTGTCATGTTTACTTAACTAAATTCCACACACCTTAATCCTATTGGGGTGAGGCAGAAATCTCCAAACTTGGATGAATAAAACCAAAACTATTTGACTAGATAGATAACACTAGAGGGGAGAGGATATGTTCTTAGGTGTACTGACCCTTTACAAGCCACAGAACGAGCTTTAAGAGAGCCTTTCTAAAAAGCCTTTAAGCATGATTAGAAAGAGTTAAAACTGGTGTAAACGCAGCCGGGTGCTCTGCAGCTGGTCATGTTCCTCCGGCCAGCAGTGGAGAAGACTCAGAGGCTTCCCGGTTGAAATGGGACGCTGCGACGCCATCGTGTGGCCAGTTGTCGTACAGGTGGCTGCTCTGCACATCTGCTTCAGCTCGCAAATTAATTTTCTTCATAAAAAAAAAAGAAGAAAAAAAAACATGAAAAAAGTTACGATATGTTCTCTGACATGTTACCTGCCAACATCGCTGAAGTGAAATAATTAACATCTTGTTTATTCAGCGCAGAAACAGAAATTTTAAAACAAAATCTCATGGAGTTAAGATTCCTTTCTTAATATTTATTCTGTTAAACTGCAATTTGCCACCTCACACTGCTGTTCTTTAAGCAAATTCACCAATGAGATACATGTTTAATTGGTAAGCTTAAGAGGTGTTAGTAGGCGTATTTTGGAAATTTGTCTTCAGTATGACACAGCAGCCAATTATCTTAGCATAGCATGTTTATTACATGTGTCTTGTGTAGTAAGTGTCTTGTGTTGCCCTGATATGTTTATTTTATGTGGTCTGCCCCTGCGAGGACGATCAGCTGTGCTTCCTGTCTCTTTACAATGATGATTTCTAAAGTTATTTAGATTTTGTTGTTTAGACAGGGTTCTGAAAAGGGGGCGTTTCTTTCTTTGCGGAGTATATTTTATGGGAGTGTGGACAGACATGGATTTAAACTGCAAATTGACTAGTTAACGGAGGCATATGACTGCAAGGTTTCAATTTGTGTATTTATATTTTTAGGCACATTAAGAATGGATGTATTAAGAACAACTGTATCTATGCATACATGTTCCAGCATTGCATTCAATTGATTTCTAATAACGTTGCTTAGGCCCAAACATCTCCACGGGTTTGTTTGGCCCTACAGAGAGAACTACAGGCCGAGCCAGTTGAGAGCATTCATGTTAGAGGCTTCCTGTTTAATGAAATTTGTTCATACTTCTCTTATAGACTTCCTAATTTTACTGAACCAATTAAATAGGCCAAACAGATCCAAATTAAAGAGTTATTTCAGGGTATTTTAAGTGACGCTCAAAAAAATATATTCACAGCCGCTCCTTTTCGTACAGAAATATTGAGCCATTGTGTGTCACATGATACTGCAATATAGTGTGGCCACTAAAACACAATGGGGCCTACCCAGCTGTTGCGGATACAGTGTAAACCCTTAGAGCAGAAGCATAAATTATTTATTTAATTATTAAATTAATGTGGTGTTGAACTTCTCATTCAACTTTCTGAAAGCAAGCAAAATAGCAGTTTTTCTTGCAACATCATTTGTCTGGTCATTTTACAGTCAATACAGCAAACGGAGCAAAAATGAACCTTTAACAGCAGCTGCGTGGGTGAAAAGATGGGATAGGCTACCTGAAAATCTCGGATGAAGGTAAGGAAGAAGCTGATAAAGGAGAAGGCGAGGGACCATTCAGACACCGTGCTGATAATGTGAGCCGTGTAACCCTGAAAAATACAAACAAACATCAATGTAATGCTGCAAAGAGCAGTGTTACCAACCAAAATGTGCACTCATTTTAATAAGACGTTATTTTGTGGCAGCTAGTGTTTAGACAACTTTCTAACATCTGAGAAGTTAGAAACCCATTTTTATGATATTTATCATATCAGTGCTTTCTTGGATACCATATTGGCACATAAGTATTAAAGAAAGAAAAAAACTAAAAAAATGTTGATGCTGCAAAACTGACCGTTTCTCCAGGAGTCCAGTGCAGTTTGCGAGGTACGTCCACTCCCGGCAGACTGCAGTACATGATGACGGACGATACGAACACTGACGGGAGGGGATTCTGTTAAGGACCATAGCTCACTGCTCCAGCCCATGGCGTTAACACAGAAAACATGTGCAGGTATATTCTAAGTCAGAATATCCAACATCAACGCTCAGTCCTTGTTGCAGCAGGCGCGGGTTCAACCCTAAACTGCGTCCCTTTGCTGCGTGTCATTCCCCCTCCCACATCTTCAGCTGTCCTATATAATAAAGGTTTAAACACCTAAACACTGGCCATTGAGCCAGACCAGATTCGGTCAAAGTCTTTCTTTCACTGTGTTCAGAAGATTGTGGTGTCCGGTGACATTCACGCACAAAAAACTTGAGTAAACATAATGACCTTTTCTGAAGAGTCCATCTTGGTCTCCGAGTCCAGGCATGTTTAATGTGGATGCGCCAACAATTCTTTTTGTCATTACTTAGAATTTCTCATTGGGACGGAAGAAAACTACCCACACCAGCTTTAAGTTACTGGTTGTTAAGTACTTGTAGTGGAATAGGCCTATATATCAATATCTCTACCTCCTACTGCAAATAGAACACCAGATGGTCTGTTAACACAGAACCATCGGAAAGGAAGCCGTTGGAAACTGTTTAATAAAGGGTAGGCCCTTTCAATAAAAATGCCTTGCAGGGGATTGGATGAAACATCTGTCTATCACATCCATCACTAATGTTTTGACTCAACAGTGGCTGCCGTCACTCAAACACACACGCCTGTGACTGGCAGTAGTTCCTTATCGGACGCTGATTGGTTCGTTCCGCTGCTATGGGACACAAACGCATTACTTGAAGCCCGAAAAGATGGATTTCCGTGTGTGATCTCATGGTATTGCAAGAATCTAGCCGCTGTGCAAGGTAACTGCAAGTAGAGGCCTTCCATTGATTTAATGATACCAACATTTAAATGTCATTGCATGTATGGTATTTACATGTATATACCAGGATCCAGCACCGTGTGAGGGGCAGCCAGCAACTCTGCTTGCTCTGTTATTTTTAATAATTTCCCTCAGGATAAATGAAGATCTATATTATCATATCTTATATAAAGGAACATCAAAACTGACACAGCTTTTACAAATGTTTTTTGTACCACAACTTAACTGCACTCACCAGCCAAACATTACATAAATTATAAAACTTGTCCCGGTGTCAAATTTTTGTGTAAAAAGAAACGTTTTAGTTTGTAAAACCCAATGTAAAAAAAAAGGCAAAACCTAGAACCAAAGTCACACAGGTTTGTAAAGGCTCATGTTACAAGAAGCCCGGGGGTTGGTACGTTATTATAGTGGGAAAGAATCCGGTTCTAGAAAAGAAATACCTCGTGGCACACAAGTACACCTGGGAGTGCACGTGCATATTTACACTAACTTTGCACACAGTCAGTCAAAATCAAACCTTCAGAACAGGTTTGACACAGAACACACTTTGAAGGTAATAATAATGAAAACAATGCTCATTGTGTAATTATGGTCTCACTTCAACTCTGGTCTTACTGTCTGCAGTGTTAGTCCACTTCTGGGCTCCCAGCTGTCACCCTGTCAAAGGATACTGCTGATGATGCTGCTCATGGTCCAGAGTCCGACGCCGAGCCGGACCAGGTAGGTGGTCTTGCTGTGAACGTGAGGATGCATGTGGAGCGAGAGCAGCGTCTGAACCACTATGTAGAGAGCCCCAATCCCGAAAGTCAGCACCGCCCCAACCAGGTGCATGGAGAACAGCGTGGTCTTCTGCTCTGACACACACGCACACACACATTCACTGTTGAAATGTTCAACACTTCACCACAATGTACAGATGGGATCTGAATCAGGGACCAGCAGCACTCACCTGGAAGTTTGCGACCACGCACATACCAAAAGAGCTGATCAAGCCGAGCAGCAGCCCGAAGCGGTTCAGTCTGTGCATTTTGAACTCGTCTTCATCTGTTAGAGCCTCCACCTGTTTGTAACGCACGTACACCGTGGCTATCCCTGCAAACACACACACACACACACGATGGGGACTCAAGTCTGAGACTAAAGCCGCACTACACAACAGCTGACTTCAGACTTGATTTGGACTCAAGCTTTGAAAATCGTCAACTTGTTTTCATGCTATTATTGCTTATTAAGTCTAAATTCCTTCATGTATTTCTATTTTCTTTAATTGGCAAATAAACGTTGGGGAAATGTATATGACGAGCTGCAAGTCCCCTGCAGGTTGTGTTTTGTTTGATATGTCTATAGCTATGAATGAGGCTAAATGTAGTTTCACACAGAGTGTAATGTGTGTGTGTGTGTGTGTGTATGGATGTTTTACCTAAAAAGGCTGACACATCCAGCATTATGCCAAACACACACCTTTCTGGTGCCATCGTTCCTGTGTCACTGCAACACACAAAAAAGTTCACTGAAGAGAACTTGGATTTATTTTGCTGAAAATATCAATGAAAAGATTTTGTGTGTGTGTGTGCAGATTCAGACCTGATGTAGGGCACCAGAGGATCCACGTGTTTCAGCGACACCGCTGTGATGTAAGCGAAGACAAAGGACGCTGCTGTCCAGACAACCAGCGCCGCAGGCAGGAAGGACAGACCCTGCTGGAACCACCACATGGTCTCCTCACTGTGTGTCCTGTAGAAAACACACAACGGTATTACACACATTAACATACACACAGAAGACATCCTCCTACTAACCTTCTCACTGTCTTCTTGAGTATGTGCAATAAATATAATTAAATAAATAAATAAAATTAAAGTGCGACTAGGAAAATGTCTCAAAATATCCCCATTGTAGTGTTGAAATGATTGATTGGCTGTAATAAATATAAAAATATAAGAATGTAAAATATAAAGTATAGGTAGTACAAAAAAAAAAGAGAGGGGGG
>NC_048410.1:27147932-27160298 GCF_013103735.1 Etheostoma cragini | reverse complement strand
AATCTACAGACTGAATTCCATTTAAATCAAGTTTTCATAAGTTTAAGTCACTTATCAAAAACTCAATCCATTCTAGATGCTGTTTCTCTATGGTGATAATGTGCTGTTTTTTCTGCTTTATATCACTGTAATCTGACTATTATTTTGGGAAACTAACTGACTATTTTTGCAATCAGAATTTGTCATAATACTATTATGGAGGTCTCATTTTTGGTAAAATACTGTATGTGACTTCAATAAAAACATATGTGGTAGCAACATGATTTCTACTGAGATCACAGAATCTGATGGGTAACATAAAAGGTGCAACACCGGTCAAAATAACTTTACTAGCATTTGAATATCTGTCACAGAAGTATAAACACCAGTTATTAGAGACTGAGTAAAACTTGGACAGATATTAGATACTTATTCATTCATTCGTTATCTGTTTATGGGACTTCTTGAGAGGCTAAAACAATCCCAAATGAGCCTAGAAAGAAGCTCCTCCAACCAGGTTCACCTAGGACTTGTTACCTAAAACTTAATGTTATAAATAGGGTTGTGGAGTGAAAAAACTGTTTAGAAAAGTCACTGTATTCTCCCTGAGGAACTGAAACAGAAAAAGTCAGAACAAAGGTCTGTAAAATTAGCTGCTGTCGCTGTTATTCTCGTTGATAGGGAACGAATGCCCCACAAACCAAACCCCATTTAAAAAAATGCAATTTACACGTTTTCAAAAAACTGTTCGCACGTCTCGCAAAATATCATTTATTCACTTTTACTTTACCATTAGAAACCGAATACTGAATGTACAAGCACGCCTATAACGTTACACATAACGTTAGCTACATTTACAGAGATCTTAAACCCGGTTAACGAATACGCAATAACATTAGCTACGTTTGTACAAATTTCAAATCACAAAGATTATGGCTAGCAGCTAGCTAGCTAACGTTAGCTACGAGACAATAACCTTCACCTACCAACATTAACGTTAACGATATATATAAAAGGTTTGGATGTTGTATGTGTTGGTTGGACCATATGGCTAAATTACAATGAGGAAGTAGCATCATGTGAACCAGCATAAAATCGGGTTATTAACGTAATGTCACTCACGTTATTCGAGACGTCCGCCTACCCCAATCTTCCTGCTCCAGAAAACCCTTTAATCACTTATTTTCAAACCGGACTCTGGTGTCCAGCTCTCTGTCGAACGTCAACAATCCTCGGTGTAACGCACGGGTCGTGAGCCACACTTTGACTTAAAAAACAAATGTTTAAAAGTTGTCACAGTGTTGCTGTTTTGAGTCCAGTTAAGAGTGAAGTACGCATGCGCTGCCAGTGTAACACCAAATTCTGTGACCATCGTATTTTGTGACTGTAGGGGCGCTGTTGTCACTGGGCAGGTTGAGCTTAATCACACAGACTTCTTCGTTAAGAGTCTGACGCCATCATCTAAAACTGCAACTTTATAATGAAGGTTCAGCCCCGATAGTTTAAAATTGTGTTTTTTCATTTGATATATATATATATATATATATATATATATATATATATATATATATATATATATATATATATATATATATATATATATATATATATATATATATATATATATATATATAGACATGAGATATAGACTGTATTGCATTTTGAATGACTAGTGTCTAATTGTAAATCTAAATAAAGAAACTAGGATATATGTGTCTGTGTGTGTGTTTATTCTGTTAGCTCCTAATAAACATCACAGAGTAGACTTAATCATGAGGATGTGGCTGAAAGAAATAATAATAAAACTAAGTCAGCAGCATGAGGCTGTTACCTAATCTACAAGAGCTGCGGAAGGAAATGATCAATAACCAAGTAATAATTTGATTGTGAACTCATTGTGAATTTTCCCCATGAACAAATTTATATATATTTGAACATTTCAAAATTCACCTGACATAACAACCAAACCATTACAGGTGACTTATTTTATCTTCATACTTTATGTATAGACAAAAAATAACAATCACTTTTGTCAACATCTGGTCTTAGGCACAAGGGGTCACATATTTTGACAGCTGTTGTGAGAATATTTGACCCTTCGTGCCTAAGACCATATGTTGACCGGACTGATTATTGTTTCTTGTCCATACACATGAAGACAAAACAAGTCACCTGAAATGGTTTGGCTGTTGTTACAGGTGATTTCTGTAAAAAAAACAACTAATGTGTGAGACAATTGGTGGTTCCCAAATTGGGGTCCGTGGACTCGCTTGGCTCCTCACGGGCCGTTACAGAGTCAACGCGATCTACGCAAGCGATGTGGTGGTGATCCATACGTCCGTGTGATATGGAAAGCCAAACAGTCCAAATACACGTGATTTCTCACACGTAATCAACACGGAACAACATGTAAACAACGCGCAAACAACGTGCAAACAACGCGCAAACAACGTGCAAACAACGCGCAAACAACGCGCCGATTTTTCACACGTTAACAACACTGAAAATACACGTAAACAACACGTAAATTATGCGTAAACAGTGCGTAAACAACACGTAGACAACGCGTAGACAACGTGATGTTTACGTGTCAATTCTATGTTAATTTGAGCCATTTGGTCGCTACTCCATTTTGAATGGGTGAGCGTCCTAAGCTGCCATTGGCTGCTGAGCAGTAGGGTTAAACCATTTCTGTAAGCCTGGTGAGGGGGTCGCCTGCCAACATTCAACATGCAAAGGATCTTCTCACTTCTTTTCTTTCTTATTTTTTCTTTTTTGTTTAGCTTTTGGTGGTTCCTGGTTATTTAGCTATTGTATATTTTTTTCTGTACAAGCTTTCTTTATATATTTACAATTGGCTAGTGTGTATATACTTTGAGAAATAAAAGCTTTGTCTAAAATATAGTGTGCACTATGGCTGACATCAATACTATTAAGCTGCCTAAATATACAATGTTAGCAAATGGACAATATTACAGAGGATAAATCTAACACTTTCAAGTTGACAACACCCACAGAGATATGCTATCATGACAAATGTTTTTATTTCGTACCATTAATAAGAAAAGCCAGTGCATACAGATGTCTGTGGCGTTACACAAAATGTTTCTAAATAACAAAACAATCTCTAAAAACTGATAAAGGTTCAAAACGTTCCCAATGTTTTTAAGTAACTAAAACTTTCAGATGTATGTATTGAGGTAAAAAGTACAATATTTCTCTGAAATGTAGGGTAGCAGTAGATGGTGGCATGATTCGAAAAGACTCAAGTAAAGTACCTACGCACGATATCACCTATCACAAGGCAACAATACTGAGAAACAGCTGTGGCTGTGACTTGAACATAAAATTATTGTTCCAAAATGTCAATTACACTTTGGAGTGTATCTATGGCTAGACTACCAATAGGTCCTGCCAGAATATCCACATCCTGGAGTTGTTGCATCTGTGCATGGCTTGGACTGAATTGGTCAGCAGGAACTGCTACTATTTCTTGCCAGTTCAGAGCAGGAATTGCAGCAGGTGCACCTTGTTGAGCAGTGTCGGATCCAAAAATCTCTGCCTTGGCTGTGAGTGGTTGCCTTTGAAGACAATCCTCAGACAAATATCTGATGTGGTGTATGGTGGCCAACAGTGCGCAAGCCATGATTGTTCCATTGTTGCCTGAAAAGATCCAGGTCCCGGTTAATCCGTGACAGGTAAACATGCCCACAAGTGCAGCTCATTTGTACAGTTAATGATTCCTTCACTTTCAAGGAAAGAGAAAAGCTGGTGGTACACATTTGTCATTCCACGCCAAAGATCTCCCCAAAGCCTCTCTATCCGCTGGTTATGGACACTTCGTCCCTGTATGGTACTTCCCCTTTCTGATCCACGGTAAATGTACACGAAGAAGCAAACACTGTTGTTTTCTCCCCCATAGTCACACCTTATCCTAGGAGGAACCCCATAATTAGCAGTGGCTAGAACAAAACACAGTGCTACTTCTGTTATTGTCTGAAGCTTGCAAAAACAATATCAGTCTGCTGAAGCCACATATTCCACCATGGATCACTATTCTCCACCCAAAAATGGAAAAAAAGGAGGTTATTTGTGTTCCGCATTAGATTACATAATAAATTCAGGGTTCTACGCTTGCTCCTGTACAAAACACATGGGTGTATTTAAAGTACGATTTGTCATGTACGGTAATGTCGATTAATCAGTAATACAAAACAGACACAGCAATCATATTCTCATAATTACAAGCAACATAACTGGGGAAATTAGACACCTACATTCATAACATCTGTTTACAGCTCAATAGCAAAATAGGAAAAACATTACGCAAATTTTTTTTTTATTAACTCATCCTAACAACATACATCAGTGCAGGATATGTGCTTGTTTATTCTGATCTCTAAGTTAATCAGATCCACTAGTAGCTCACAATGGTATGACCACTTTTTTCTTTTTACATATGCATGCAAAATTTTGAGAATAAAGCTTGTACTGTAAGAGGACTAACAATTATTAAGTAAGTTTTTATTCTCACTAAAATTCATTCACCTGCACATACCTACCGTACACGAAGACCCAAGTCACTGACTGAATGTGATTTTACAAAAAAAAACTTCTGGTACAGATAACAGCAATAATAATAATAATAATAATAATAACAGTTTCAGTAATAAACTACACCTTGCAAAAAGAGACCACACTAAAATTAATGTTTAAATTTTAAATTGCAAAAATATGGCCATTACTTTTTGATGCTCAAAATGACCCAACTGTGTCAGATACGTAAATGTCTAATCCTTGTGCATAATTTGACTTTTGGCTCATTCCTGTTTATTTTGACCTGCTGATACCTAAAGCTAGCTCAAATGAGCAGTGTCTATCAATTCCACTGACTGTATAGTTATTAAAAAATCATGTCAGGGCTCGACAGTGTACCGTAAAATTAATTTAGTGGCTCCATTAACTTTGCTACATTTGCGTCATAATAGGTCATTTTGTTACTAAAGCCTGTAGGTGTATCAACAGTGCACTCAGGAAAACGTTACCTTCAAGCACTGAAAGTAAATAAACTGAATAAGAACACAGAATTTTGACTAAAATAATTGAAAACATAAGCCCTAAACATAAGCCCTGTAATCTGAGGAAAATAAATTGTGTATGTGCTATGCAACTGTCATTCATACCTGCATCGCCGTTTCACTGTACTGACTGATACATCCAGGATTTCAGCAATTTGTGTAGTTACAAAACCACATGATAGCAGAAATCTCAAGTTTCTTCAGTGATAAGGTAGCTGGATCTTTCAAAATCACCTGTCCGGACCAATGGGGCTTGATACCCAGAGGTACCTAATGTTGCAAAAAGAGATTTATTGACACACAGTATAGGAACTAATATGTATGCATGTCAGTCAATATCCTGAAGATCATATTGAGACAGCCTGCTTAAGGAGTCTGGCTCCAGGACCATCACCAACTGGATGTCAGGTTTATTTTAGGGCCACACACACACACACACACACACACACACACACACACACACACACACACACACACACACACACACACACACACACACACACACACACACACACACACACACACACACACACACACAAACAGGTCCTGAGTCAAGGCTGGATCTAGTCTTTGGGATGCAGAGAGCCACAAGTAGGCCTACTTGATACAAGAATATTAACCACATATGCAGCACCTTAAAAAATAATAATATTTATTATAAATCTCGACTTTATTAAAGGAAATCATAATGACAGAGCTTGTATAAAAACAACTAGTGTCTTCACAGAATAAATGTGGTGTTTTTTCATTGAGAAGAGGAAAAATTCAGATATTCAGATATTCACACACTTTGTTATCAATTACAGGTGGTTTCTTCATCCTAAGATTTGGCATTCACAATTTAAGTAATCTGCTTTATTTTAGGGGTTTAGTGAAGGCGGGTCATTTTCAACCCGGTGGACAAGGGTTGTATACACAAAAAGGACGACAACACCATGGTTAAGCTGCCTGCAACAGACTCACACCTGTTCAGTCAAGCCGTTTTTTTAAATTGTGTGCGAGTTAATCTGATGAAGTATAATGTAGGTATCCTGAGGCTCTGAGGCTCTAAAGTATTATCTAAAAGGCCGCACAGTACATTTATTTTTGCTGCATTGGGATTTAAACTGAACTGCTACTTCTTCATTGAAGTTTTCTTCCTAGTTTTAAATTAAAACTAGGCTGTTTGTTAAAAGCCTATTTTAATTTGATCTAATAATGACATATTTTTTTAATTATTATTGAAACAGGTTGTAAAAGGTGTACAATGCCTAAGTAATAACTTAGAATATCAGAAAACAACAAGTGATGGTGAAACATTTCACTGAAAAATAAAAATGAGTAGGCTAGCCTGTAAAATACATTAGTGGCCATTTGGCCAATCAAACGCAGGCGTGTACGTCAATTAATGTCATGGAAACAGAAGGACGATCCGAGGAGCCTATATAAGGGCTGCAGACCATTCTAATTTCTCGCTTTGCATTTTGACTTGGGCTTCATGCAAATCGAACCTGTGGAAAACAAACTCTTGAGTTTTAAACCGCTGGAGATAACATACTGCAAACTGATCACTTGGAAAAATAAAAGAACAACAAAGAACAACACAACTTCCGAATCACTTACTATTGTGGTGAAAGGAAGAGCTTGGACATGGCTGGTCGTCCGCCTGGTGGTTTACCCGAGGAGCACCTCCAGGATTTTCCGAGGAGACGCATCCATGGGTGGCACATGCTTGCAAGACAAGGTAAGACAACTTTTAGATTTATTTTTATTAGAAGTCTAGCCTAGGCTACTTATCTCTGATTCATTGATGTATTCAATTAAAATAGCCAATCTTTATCAGTAGCTATAACGTTGTGGAAATTGGTGTCACGTTTAGAAAGTAAAGGTGGAAAGCCATTGACGTTAGGCTTGTTGGAAAAACAGATGTTAAAACAGACTTTTACTTGACAAAAAATGATATCCGGTAAAATATTACTTGCTAGACAGCGTGTGTTTAATATCGCGGGACATGTGTGGAATGTATCAACAATTAGTGGATGGATGTGAAAACACTTTTATTTCAGTTTGAGGGCAAAACATCTTACAAAATATAGCTACATTGAATTTGCTGAACAAAGATGGCGACTGGGCCAAAATTCATAAAATGCGAAAAAAAGTATTTAAGTTGAGCACCATGGAGACGATGGAACTATTAGGATCGAACGTCGGGAGGTGAGGACGCACGCGCAGGTGTAATCAAACCAGGTCACGTTAATGTGTGTGGTTGGAACGCGCAGGTTCTTTGTTGAGTTGGTTAAATCTTAAAAAGTTTTAAAGTTTATCAAATGATATTGACTTCTTTTATTATAATATATATCCACGTTTCTTTCGACCTCTGTGTCTGGCAGTTGAATTGTGCGCTCCGTGCGTAAAAGCCACATATCTGAATACAATGTAATATCAAGTCAACAGTAATTTTTTCAAGTTTGACGGATCAACAGTTTGGTCAGTTTTCCAGTGTGAGCAGGAATAGTAAATAATGCTTATTTTAATATGAATGCAGCATGAATTAATTCTCATGTCGTCACCTCACCTGTTAAAAATAACTGAGGAAAAACTGCACAATATTTGGCATAACTGTTATAAAGGGTATAGCCTTTTGTCTGTTGGTGACTTTATGACACATTTATGTACGTATGTATGTACAGTATGTACGTATGTATGTGTGTACAGTATGTATGTATGTACAGTATATATGTATGTACAGTATATATGTATGTATGTACAGTATGTATGTATGTACAGTATATATGTATGTATGTATGTATGTACAGTATATATGTATGTATGTATGTACAGTATATATGTATGTATGTATGTATAGTATATATGTATGTATGTATGTATGTATGTATGTATGTACAGTATGTATGTATGTACAGAATATATGTATGTATGTATGTATGTATATACAGTATGTATGTATGTACAGTATATATGTATTTATGTATGTATGTATGTATGTACAGTATATATGTATGTATGTATGTATGTATGTATGTATGTATGTATGTATGTACAGTATGTATGTATGTACAGTATATATGTATGTATGTATGTATACAGTATGTATGTATGTACAGTATATATATATTTATGTATGTATGTATGTATGTACAGTCTGTATGTATGTACAGTATATATGTATGTATGTATGTATGTATGTATGTATGTATGTATGTAGCTAGATTTTTTTCTTTATTACACGCGAGAAAATAAATAAAGAGAAAGGTTTTGAGAGAAAAAATGATCACACTGATAGCAAAAAAGCATTTTATGAGAGAAAAAAAAATATTTGAGGGAAGTTTTCAGTGTGAAAAAAAAATTCAAGACAGTGATCGCCAGATTGACCAATAGGAACGTGGCCCTGAGAGCGAGAAAAAAAATGTCGCACTGATGGGAAAAAATACATTTTTGAGAGTTTAAAAAAAGTATTTTAAGAGAAATTTCTTTTTCTCAGAAATAATTTTAAACATTTCAAATTTATATTTAAACTTTTTTTAGTCTCAAATATTTGCTATTGATATGAAAACCTTTAC
Organism: Etheostoma cragini; assembly: GCF_013103735.1. Lineage (NCBI taxonomy): Eukaryota > Metazoa > Chordata > Actinopteri > Perciformes > Percidae > Etheostoma > Etheostoma cragini. The sequence continues at coordinate 27,151,681 of NC_048410.1, read as the reverse complement.
TCTCAAAATAGTTTTTTTCTCTCATAAAATGCTTTTTTGCTATCAGCGTGACAACCTTTTTTCTCATCCTTATTTTTACATGTTTACTTTTTTGCATGTAATAAAGAAACAAATCTAGCTCCATATGTATGCTGTGCTTATTTTAACTTTAATTGTTGCTAATTTAATCCAAATAATGAATGTTATGAGAACTCCTTATCATTTGAAGTCACATTAAACATCTGAGTTAAACAAGTAGTTTTACGTTTGATCTTTGTTTCCCTCAGGCAGTGTAGACAACTTACCACGTCCTGCAGAACCTGGCCTCCCTGAAGAGGAAGGTGAGTATAACATTGGTCACCGTTTTCCCCCTCTCAGAGAAGATGAACATCAATTTCAGGAGTGGGTGGATGAAGACTCAGAGGATGAAGACGAGTGGCCTTACTGGTCTGTAGATCCTGGGTATGGCTCCATGTCGGAAAAGGACGAGAATGCAGAGGAAGAGGAGCAAGTGGATGCTGAAAATTGTAGTGATAGTTATGGTGATGGTCATAGTGATGGTGACGTTGGTAGAGATGGTGACGTTGATAGTGATGGTGGTAGTGGTAGTGGTAGTTATGGTTATAGTAATGGTTATAGTGATGGTTTTAGAGATGGTTATGGTGATGGTTTTTGTGATGATTTTAGTGCTGGTAATGCTTATAGGGCTGGTCATAGTGCTGGTTATATTGCTGGTTATAGTGATGGTTATAGTGATGGTTATAGTGAAGGTTGTCGTGATGGTTCTAGTGATGGTTCTAGTGATGGTTCTAGTTTTCATGATGATGTCAACATCCTACCTTCCTCCCCTCTCATCGAGCACGTCCCACCTCCAAGTTTTTGGCACCAATTTAAACCACCGCGTCCTTCCTTTCCCACTGGTGAGCCACTCTTTCACCTCCCATTTGGTGGTACGCTGCACGGGCTTCCTGCGCTGCAAGTGAGAGAACCTGAATATGGTTGTCCCTCAGCCTCTCAAAGGTCACACCTTTGCCTCAGGGAGTCTGCACACTACTCTTCAGGCCTTGGCCCCTCCACAAACAGAAGAAGGGAAGACAGCTCCAGGGAGTCTGCACACTCCTCTTCAGGCCTCGGCCCCTCCACAGAGAGAAGAAGGGAAGACAGCTCCAGGGAGTCTGCACACTCCTCTTCAGGCCTTGGCCCCTCCACAGACAGAAGAAGGGAAGACAGCTCCAGGGAGTCTGCACACTCCTCTTCAGGCCTCGGCCCCTCCACAAAGAGAAGCAGGGAAGAGAGTGACACCCTGCAGGTAAGTATGAAGAAGCTGAAGGGGAATTGTGAGGACAGCCTCAATGAGTTACCACCCTCCTCTTCAGGCCACGGCCCGTCCACACATAGAAGAAGGGAAACCAGCACCAGCGAGTCTGCACACTCCTCTTCAGGCCTCGGCCCCTCCACAGACAGAAGAAGGGAAGACAGCTCCAGCAAGTCTGCACACTCCTCTTCAGGCCTCGGCCCCTCCACAAAGAGAAGCAGGGAAGAGAGTGACACCTTGCAGGTAAGTATGAAGAGGCTGAAGGGGAGTTGTGAGGACAGCCTCAATGAGTTACCACCCTCCTCTGGCCCCTCCACAGACAGAAGAAGGGAAGACAGCTCCAGGGAGTCTGCACGCTCCTCTTCAGGCCTCGGCCCCTCCACAGACAGAAGAAGGGAAGACAGCTCCAGGGAGTCTGCACGCTCCTCTTCAGGCCTCGGCCTCTCCACAGACAGAAGAAGGGAAGACAGCTCCAGCGAGTCTGCACGCTCCTCTTCAGGCCTCTGCCCCTCCACATTCAGGAGATACTGGATGGTTCCTATTGATAACATGCGTGGAAGTGAAGATAGCGACTCAGATTAGGAGTTTGGGTTTGTTTGCTGCAGGATTGGAAAACCTTTGCGTCTAACAGGGTAGATAACTCCTTTGGTAGAGTATTGCACCAGGGCCTATTTGTACATATCTGGAAGCAGGATTATCTCTTTGTAATCTTGAAGGCTGGCAAAGATTTACGTATTCTTCCCATGTTTTTTTGCTGGGTTGGCTATGACTCAGGTAGCATCTAGCATCAGGGTTATTTTCTCTTTTGACTAATAGTTAGCTTTAATGGTAATGTACAGTATGTGAGACCTATATTAATTGCATTTATGTAGCACTTTCATTCACACACTAGATCAAGATTTACTTTAATGTCCCGCCATGTTGGAAGTTTGTCTTGGGCACTTAACCCATGAGGCAGTCATATTAAAAATAAAAACAAACAGACATGTATAACAAACAATAGATAATTTACAATACCTTACAACAAACCATAATATGGCCCTGATGGTGTATTAACACAACATGGTGTCAAGCAGTGCTTTAGCTACATTACTCCAACAATAAAATAATAACAAAACAAATAAGTATATGGGGTTCAGTGTTTTGCCCAAGGTATCACTTTTTAAGCTACGCTACAGATGCCTATACCAGAGGTAAGTCAACAAATAATTGAATATGTTCAAGGAAAATAGGGGACTTTGCTTAAAGATATGCAGTCTCTGTTAATGCTTTTTAAAAGCAGTTGATGCTGTTTAAACTGGCTTTTGGCTCATGTTTGTAAATCTTTTTATTTCCATTGGTATTTAATTTCTTTTCTTCTTGTTAATTTGTCTGTTATTGGATCAAATGTTTAAAAAATATTTCTCATGTGAAGCACTTCAAGACTGTCTGTAAAACGGGCTATATCAAATAAATTATTTAGTTATTATTGGATTTCATGTATGTAGCGCTAATGGCAGCAAGCTACCGTGCAAGGCACTAGCCTGACTATTGGGAGCAATGTAAGGTTAAGCATTGTTGTTCTTTGGCTTTTTAACATAGCTGTAGATGCCTATACCAGAGGTAAGTTAACAATTATTAACAGTAATCTCACTTATTGAATAGTTAAGGCATAATAAATCGTACTCATTGTTATACTGTCATTTATTTTTCTAGGTGTTTACTCTGGACCAGAAGAGAAGGATGGACGACCACAGGACTGGGATGACTACAAGTACAGCAAAAGAGCAGTGGTTGCCTTTCTTTCACTTGGCCAAGTAAGTAATCCCCTCACTAAAGCCGCCTACACGGGATCCGTAGCAAAACCGTGAGGTAGAGCGCAGAGAGGCAAAGCGCAGCGCAGGAACGTTCTGAAATTGGTCGTGCCTTGAAAGGTCAAAGTTTAAATAATTTGAATTTTGAGTGTACAACGGCAATTCCGAGCAGTGTGTGACGCCAAGGATAGCGTTGTGCCTAGCTGGCACCAATCTCTCTATAAGAACACAATGGAACTTGCAATGGATTTTGCCGTGGCGTACTACAGAAGCACCAGCAGGGACATAAAGCAGTGATAAGTTAATTTTACACATGTGGATTATATTTATTACAGAAATCTTCTTGAATATTATTCCACTGTTTATCATTCTGTCACTGGAGGCCAAACTCAACAAAACACCTACCAACAGTGCAATATTGTATAGCTGTGTTCAACATTACTCACTGTTTTGTCTGTTTTAGGAGGGCAGGAGTCCTCTGGGACTTTGGCACTCGTCAGGCAGCTGAGAATGGATGTCAATCAACCTATCATCTCAGGCAGACCCAGCACCACAGCAGACCACTGGACCACGGACTTCAACCAACCTATCATCTCAGGGAGACCCAGCACCACAGCAGACCACTGGACCACGGACGTCAACCAACCTATCATCTCAGCTAG
>NC_048410.1:27145754-27147832 GCF_013103735.1 Etheostoma cragini | reverse complement strand
ACAGCAGACCACTGGACCACTCTCAGCACCCTACTTGCTTCCAGGCACCAATTACGAGCTGAAGACCCATTGAAGACTTCTATGAGCTCCTGCCTGACCAGCACAGAGGAAGTTGTCACCATCTGCTTCTTCTTCTTCTGTGCTGGTGGATTTGGGAAGCACCTCACACACACAGGAAGCAGTCACCACAGACACAGAGACTGAATTAAAGTGTTAAGTTTGTGAATTTAAACACAGTATGTTAGTATATACTGTTTATCTACTTACTAATGCAATACATGAAAGAAAACTCTCTAAATGTTTCTTTTTACATATGTAAACAAAATTTTAATTCTTATGTAATTCAGAAATAAATATTGTGCCAAATTTAATTTTATTGTGTTCTGATTTTCATTTGACTTAACGCATCACTGTGTTGTTTTTAACTATCTCATTATTATTGTTGTTTTAAATAATTTGGTATGAATGCAATACATATTATGTACAATGCTCATAATACTACATGTGGGTATAAATTAAGTAGGTGAAGCTACATTCTAAACTAAACTAAAGCATCTCTAACAAACTTACAATTTACATTTTGGAAACTACAATCATAAAATCTATATTCAATATCAGACATCTAGAATCTGAAGTGCCTTGACTCGCATGCAAGACACGAGAAAGATGGTGCTTCACTAATCCATCAATAAGAAATCAGCCACACAGTGCTTTAAGGTGAAAACAAGAGTGAGTGTTTCCATTCGTGAATAGTATCAAAAACGTATACAGATAGAAAAGCTCTTAAAGGAACAGTCAAAGCTTGGGGCCTCTACAGATGCCTCTGGAGAGATGGCTTATTGCTGTACAAGAGTAAGATATGAAAGGCATTTTAAGAGCTATGATATGCACAAAGAAGAGGAAAATCAAGTCTTAATATACTCCCACAGGAAAGCAGTGTAAACGCTTAGCTGGTTGGTATTTATGCTATTTATCAACCTCAGCACGTACTGTGAATACAGCACAAAACAGTCCAACCATTGGTCAAAACTAATCATGGCATCTTATAATTAGTATCTCACATGTCCATGCCATTTGGTTTATACCAGGACGGTCGTGACCTCAAATGTCTATGAAGGCTAGTTCTCAAAGGGGACGAACCCCCTTCAGATATTTACGAGCCGTCCCTTTTAGCATACTACGCAATCAGCCCTGTTGACTGAGAGCTGCGGGCTACTCATCACCTCCTGTTACACGCTAAACAACCTGTGGGGGGGGAAATGTGGTTCTTGACATAAGACAGTTGGCTAGTCTCCACAATAGCCCCTAATATAAGAAAAGTGTTCAATATTAAAAAAATAGCATACAATAATTGCAATTGCATTACATTTTAAGTAAATAATAAATAAATACATAAAGAAATATGTATTCATTTCCTGTTCCTTTGGATGTTTGTCACACTTAAGTGTTTCGGAACATCAAACCAATTTAAACAATAGTCAAGGACAACACAAGTAAACACAAAATGCAATTTGTAAATGAAGGTGTTTATTATTAAAGGTGAAAAAAAAATCCTAACCATCATGGCCCTGTGTGAAAAAGTGATTGCCCCCCTTGTTAAAACATACTATAACTGTGGTTGTCCACACCTGAGTTCAATTGCTCTAGCCACACCCAGGAACAATTGAGAAAGAAAGTAATTCTATCAGATCTATCAGTCTGGAAAGGGTTATAAAGCCATTTCCAAAGCTTTGGGAATCCAGCGAACCACAGTGAGAGCCATTATCCACAAATGGCGAAGACATGGAACAGTGGTGAACCTTCCCAGGAGTGGCCGGCCGCCCAAAATTACCCCAAAAGCGCAGCGACGACTCATCCAAGAGGTCACAAAAGACCCCACAACAACGTCCAAAGAACTGCAGGCCTCACTTGCCTCAGTTAAGGTCAGCGTTCATGCCTCCACCATCACGAAAAGACTGGGCAAAAATGGCCTTCATGGTAGAGTTCCAAGGAGAAAACCACTGCTGAGCAAAAAGAACATCAAAGCTCGTCTTAATTTCTCCAAAACACATCTTGATGATCCCCAAGACTTTTGGGAC
>NC_048410.1:27117618-27145654 GCF_013103735.1 Etheostoma cragini | reverse complement strand
TGGCCTAGCCAAAGTCCTGACCTGAATCCTATTGAGATGTTGTGGTATGACCTTAAAAAGGCCGTTCATGCTCAAAAAACGTCTAATGTAACTGAATTAGGACAATTCTGCAAAGATGAGTGTGCCAAAATTCCTCCAGGACGCTGTAAAAGCCTCATTGCACGTTATCGCAAACGCTTGGTTGCAGTTGTTGCTGCTAAGGGTGGCCCAACCAGTTATTAGGTTTAGGGGGCAATCACTTTTTCACACAGGGCCATGAAGGTTTGGATTTTTTTTCACCTTTAATAATAAACACCTTCATTTACAAATCGCATTTTGTGTTTATTGTGTTGTCCTTGACTATTTTTTAAAATAGTTTGATGTTCCAAAAAACTTAAGTGTGACAAACATGCAAAGGAACAGGAAATGAGGAAGGGGGCAAACACTTTTTCACACCACTGTATACCACTTGGTTTAAACAGCGAAGTGAGGCCTCGCTCCCATGTTTGGAGCTGGCTGGTGAAGGTGGCGGGCGTAGAGATACACCGGGACCATTTTCGTGGATCTTCTGATTGCCGTGGATAACTTGTTTTGGCTTAAATGTCAAACTCTGCTTTTGAATCGAATCTTGCTGAGATGGAGAGCAAAGGTATATGTAAGGAGATAAAATAGGCACAGGCTAATTATTGCTTACTAAAATGGTAGTCAACATTAATGAAAATGGACTGTTCAACAACTACTCAAAGCGCTTTTACATAGAACAGGAACAATTCACACGCATTCATACACTGTGGCCGAGGCCGCCATACAAGGTGCTACCTGCTCATCAGAAAAACACACACATTCACACTCCTTTGGGGAAGCATTGGACGAAAAAGGTGTTCTATTTGTCCATTATATTGGCTCCATTCTATATTTGTTATATAGTGTTATTGTGCTGATTGCACAAGTCTAATTTAAGGCTCTTACAAATAAATAGTATGGGTATATTCAACATTTTCTGAATAGTCCGAGTGCCTTGAGTATTGCAGTTGTTGAGTTTTGTGTCCATTATGTTCCTTCATCCTCCAGGGATAAAAGAAAACACACAGTTTAGGCGGAAATTGTGAGAAAATGTGTCTTATTTCTGGTTTAAAGAAGTCATGTGACCTCTGTGTTTGTCAAACAGATTCAATACTGGGCTTAAATGATAGTCTAAAAGGACCCGTTTCCAATGATACCGAGCACCATATTACAGAATATTGACAATATCCCTACCATGAGCCTAAACCAGATCTACACCAGATTTCAAAAAAGGAATTTATCTTAACTTTAATTAACTTAATGAGCTGAAAGACGAGATTTCGCTAGCACCCCTGCACTGCTATTGAGATTTTTCTAGTACTAGGGGTCACTGAGACTTTGTCCCCCCCAGATGATACCGATGGCCCAAATTTGGGGCCCTGGCTCATGGACTATGACGCTTTAGCTTCCTTTTACCACCACGGGAGTCGGATGATGTCGGGGTGCTAGGGGCATGTATTCAAACCTTCTGTTAATATAACATATACTTGGAATAATGTACAATACTTGCAATGTCGCCACCCCCGATAACACATAGTATAGCATGTGTCGGTGCATCGCAAAACAAACACAGTGACGACACATTTTGCTATGCATCAACTTGCAGGAGCGATGGTATTTAATGTACTTATGCTCATCCCACAATACTCAGCAGAGGCCATTAATAAGACATAAGTATTATAAGTGTATTTCATAACTTAGCAAAATATACATTAACATAGAATTAGGCTTAATAATTAAATATGTGGATGATCATGAGCAGTGGCCAGAATGTTACTAAGTACATTTACTCAAGTACTGTACAATTACAATTTCGAGGTACTTGTGTTTTACTTGAGTAATTCCATGTGTCATGTTATGGTTCTTTAAAGCGTACTTTTACTTCACTACATTTTGGAAGCAAATATTGTACTTTCATTTTTTTGGCAGCTATAGTTACTTTGCAAAGTTATAATAAATGAAACTCAAATCAACAAATTATGTATTATCTAAGGTTCTGCTATCTAGCAATATATAAATATATACACACTGTATGTCCTTAAACTGAACATTAAAGTGATGAACACAATGTATGTGATTCTGAAGTGTGTCACTCTTTACTTTTGGTACTTTAAGTATATATTGATGCCAATACTTTTGTAATTTACTTAAAAGTTTGAATGCAGGACTTTTACTTGTAACAGTTTTTCCCACACTGTAGTATTGTTACTTCTACTTAAGTAAATGATTGGATACTTTGTCCACTTTGCCACAAGGAAAATAAGCATATTTCCAAAACTTGTTCACAAAGAATTAAAAAAGATTAAAAAATTAAATTAAAAAAATACCGTTATATAAAGCTTGTAGTGAATGTTGTTTTCATCCTGAGTGGTTTGTGACAGAAAGGTGGGGGAACAAGGATGTGACTCCATCAGTTTGAACGTTTCCATCAAAACACAAAATATACATAAAAAATACATAAAAACCTCATCCCTGGTGCGTATGAAATTTATTTGCATTGGTAGATGGAGAGATTGTCAGGTGATCTTGTTTACTCTATTCCTCTAAGAACACACTGTTCTGCACACTGGTGATATACCTGAGCTTGGCAGTCTGGCCAACACCAGACAAACTTCTACACAAGCTTTCAAGCGTAGAGACACACATCGTGACAAAACAATAGAAAACTAAATTCTTTAAGGCAAAACTATTACTAACAATGAGAGTCGACCTGTCATCAGTAACTATGTGCACATGAGCTATTGATGCTGTTATTGCAGTTATTATGAAACAATCACAATCTCTAGCTTTTGTACACACACTGTAAAGCAGTATGCGTTATTAGGCCTATTTTTATCTTCCATTTCTCCTGAAACACCCAACTGACCTGACCAGACATCATTGTACTGAGAAATCCACTGTAACAAATAAAGGAATAACACATCTAAATGGGACTTTCAACCAAAGACTGTTTGTAGTCACTGATGCTCTGTAATGTATAATGTACCTGGTTGTTTGCATGCAATCTGTCAAATTAAAAGACTTTGAGAAAAATTGATGTTGAGTTTTGTTCCTTGAAGGGTCAGTTCACAGAAATCTCAAGATCTACACAGCAAAGATTTCTGCTGTCAAGCCAACACAACGTAGGAGAATGAGAATTAGTTTGGGGTGCTCAAAGTATTGGAAAATTACATTTGAAAAACTGAACTGCCGGGACCTTTCAGTAACAATTTTCCTTATAAAACCACACTTTAATTCTCATAACATGATTATAAAACATTGGGATTTTATTCTTGAAATTTTGCAACTCTCTCATATACATTTTCCAAAATTTTTATATTCATTAATGTATTAATTATTCTAGAAGTGTTGACCCTTTTTCTTCTTTCTTGATATTTTTTTCTAGCCCTGTGCTTTAAAAAAAAAAACTTATGAATTTATTCTCCAAATATTGCAGTATATTTAATTATTTTATTCTGATAACTTTTTTTCTCTCCAAATACTCTATGTCGAAACATTCCTTTATTTGCTCTTGACAGTATGCCATCTGAAATTCAATCATAACTTATGAATTACAATTTTATTTTGGTAATATTCTAACTTTTTTCATAAATACAACTGTAGTTTATCTTCATTCTTTAAATATTCCAACTTGCTTCTTTAAAATATCTTTATTGGCTAAAAACTTGTGTATTTTCCCCAATTTACTTATTTCATTTTATTAAATTTTTCTCAAAATACTGAAACCTTATTTTTCTAATTATTGTCATTAACATTTTTTTCATAATGCCCAACTTTATAGTCATTACAACTTTTCTTTACTCAAAACTACAACTTCATTTTAATGATGTACAACTTTTTGTGTAACAGTGTTATATCTTTATTGTATAAATCTCATAATACTTTCTTTAATATTCCATCTTTAGATACCACAAGGCGTTTGAGGACAAATGTTTTGGGATTTGGGTGAAGTGACCCTTTAACACGTGTGTTTTTTTTAACAGCGTTCATATTGCAACCAACCCACCCTGAACCTGGACTTCAGTTCAGACATTAAAGTTGTGTAGCTGCTGTAATTACTGACGCTCACACTTGGCATCGTTGATCTTCTTAAACATTTGAAACAAATCAGCGGTAAAGTGTCTGCAAATGGAGTTGTTCGACAAAAAAACAAAAAAAAAAACAGGTACAATATGCAAAAGCAAGAAAGTGAGCTTTGTCAAGAACAAACACATTCTTAACGTTAATAAATCAGCACAAGTTCTTTTCAGAAGCAGCGATATTAGACTCAGTATCAGATGATGTTGCTAGATTTGGAGGCAGGGTGAGCAGCAGCCACTTGAAATAAAAGTAATTGTTAATTAACTGTGGGACAAAAAAAATTGATTTTAGAGTCACCAACCACCTTAAAACTGTGACGTCATAAATTTGGGACACCTGCACCCGTTCGGTTTCCACCATACAGCATGTCGTTTTGGGGGAAACACAATGTCGACCAGCCAATGTTAACAATGGACACATTTTAAAAACAGTAGCGGATCCAACGGCAACGCAGGAAGAAGTGATTTAAACTTAAATTACTTTTAAAGTTTGATGTGATGTGATTCTAACTTAAATAAAATGTCATGGTGGAAGGGAGTCAGTTTAAAAGGAGGAGTCTGGGGATATTCTGTATTTTTGTTCTGCTCAACAGTTCCCAACCAAAGCCCAACACTATGATTTTGGTCTTTTCATGGGATTTTTTGACAATGAGGTAAATATAGGATAATACTAGGTGGAGTGTAACAGACAATGGGAAGTGACAGAAAGTAGAGTGGCCGCTGGTGGGGTGAAAAAAAAGAAGAAAAAAAAGAGTGTATACATCTTTTTTTTTTTTTTTACTATCAAAATGTGTGAAAATCTGAGCATCAAAATTCCTTCTTGACCCCAAAAACATTTTTACTTGCTTTTAGACCTTCCAACCGCATCTGAAAAGCCCTGAATGCTAGCAAGTGGACCGTTGAGTTTAGATTTTTTTGTTTTCCAAAGATGTGTGAACAAAAATCTGACTGTGGCTATGTTTCTCTGTTGTGCATTATAAAAGTGACTAAAAGTGGAGCCAACGTGTTTTGTGTCTCAGTGGATGCGTTGTTTTAGTCCGGTGCAACACCGGCAGTGCCGCCGCTAGTTAGCTTAGCATAGTGAATGGAATCCTACGTTGCCGGTTAAGATGTTGTGAGTAAAAAAACAACAACCACCACCTAATTACTTATCAAGACCCGCATATTTATGAGTACAAATAGCAAATAGCATTGCAGATTAAGACTAGACGATTTCCTATGCAGATATTGACCTGGGACTATATTGGGTGGAAGCACAGCCGAAGCACTGCTGGCCGAGAAATCACGCAGCAACGCTGTGTGAGTACAGGTTAAATATGGGTTGATCCGTCCCTTAAAATAACCATATGTCATGTTAACAGTAATCACTGTGAACAGCTGTTTATTGGGTCCATCATGTGTTGTTCCCAGTTGATTTTATCACACCGTAATTGTTTTTTGAGGACCGCAGGATGCCTTATGTCCTCGGGTTCTTGAGTGATCACAATCTCCTCCTCGCGTTCTGTTTCAAAAGCAAGCAGCTCCTCTTCTGAAAACTCTGGTCCGTAGAGGTGTAAGGTGCTGCGTGATCTCTGCGCCCATACAGCAGTGCTTTGACTGTGCTTCCACCCAATATAGTCCCAAGTCAACATCTGCCTAGGAAATCGTCTAGTCTGAATCTGCATTGCCATTTGTACTCGTTGGCTCACTTTTACTCACAACAAGCTAACGGGCAACATAGGATTCCATTCACTACGCTAAGCTAACTAGCAGCGGCACTGCCGGTGTAGCACCGGACTAAAACAACGCATCCACTGAGACACAAAACGTGATGACACACACACACACACACAATCTGCCCTATGTCAACAAAGAGTGCCGTGTACCTTTAACCAAATCATCCCAATGATTATATTAGCAAATAACATTGCACGCGACAATAAATACACACAAAATCCCTACCCAGAGATTAATATCCCACAGGTGATCTCAGCTGACAAACTAACCAAACAACATTGGCAGTGCATATTTTGCAGGTTTGTTCAATGACAACATTCTGTAGTCGGCATCAAGTTTCCTCCAAAAACCACATTGTTGCTGATCAATTGTTTGGTGTAATGGGAAGGAGATGTATAAATCATATACATGAAGGTTAATAAATGTGTCAAAGCAGGATTTTTGACTTAAACGCAGAGACAGTATAACAGTTTGGTATTTACAATAACAAAAAAGGTAAAGTTACGCAAATGTTTAAAAAATTATAATTGTGAAAAGCAAATCGTTTTGATTCATTTCCTATACATTTTCTTTGCACACAAACGGTTAAAAGACATTTAAGTTGCTCTCCTTGAACAGATGGAGTAGCACCTGTACTCTCCTGAAATATTTGCTCATGAGTTTGTCAGAAGGAGAATGCTTATTATTCACTGGTGAAAAGGAAACAATGACAGTAATACTCCAGTAACTTAATATACTGTATATTATTTGTCCTCACATTCAGTTGGCAGAAGCACATACTTTTACACCAGGTCGTCCCCTGCGTCCTGGTAGTCAGAGGGACAAAAAGATGGAGTGTGACTAACGGGAAAGGGACAGAGTCAGTAATGGCCGGCGTGTCCTCAGTGAGGTGCTGAACTGAGCACTGAACAAGGCTGGATTTTGAAAACGAAAATGTGAAGATGGCAGGCGATCTGGTTGCAAACACTGACACAGTAACGTACCAAGTCAAAGAAGGAAATGATCTGCAGGAGAGAGAGAAACACCGTCAAACAGGAGCTCTACACGCCGAGGAAGCGAAAAGAAAACAGTCCTCTATCATTTCATAATTTTGGACGTAGCCAAATTTAAGTAGATTTTCACCATTTCATTGTTCTGACTCACTATCTCATAGTTTCAGCTTATAGAATCCCAATTTCACTTTAGTGTTTCCTACTTTTTACCTTCATAGTGTTTAACCCTTGTATTGTCTTCACTTTGGGGACCCTCTCGTATCCCTTGGGTCAAATTGACCCGTGACTTATTTGGGGTTTTAAAAACAATTCTGAAATCAAATTTTACTTCATAATCTATTAACAAATATTGTCGTTATTTCAATTTCAAACAATTGAGATAACATATACTATGTTCAGGGAATGCAATCAGTGTCTACTAGAACCCAATTAAAAATGGAAGTTTTTTTCATAAGGTTTCATGTTAAAAATCCACTATGGAAAAAAATAGAAGTGGTAATTTCTGAATTGAGTCAGGAATACATGTTTATCACAGAAAATAACGTAAAGGCCATTGATTTTCAGGTCGAAAAAATTTAACTTAAAATTTCAATTTAAAATGGGCAATCTGACCCGAATACCATACAAGGGTTAAAACGTGTCTGTTGTAGGACAGACGAGTCTGATCTCCGGTTAAAAGACTGTCCATCGCAGATTGACCTCAGGTTGCTTTCCTCCAAAAGATGATTCAGACTCAACTCTTTGCCGCAGGCATAAAACGGAAAGACCTGAGCTTTTACTGGACTGTCTGCTGATCTTTACCTTTTATTTATTGTATTTAAACAGGGACAATGCACAAGGTAATATTAACCTTGTTTAGGAACAAGGCGAGATGCATTGTACCAGGTTGTAGCACCAGTTCTATTTTCTATTTTTAATCCACAGTCCCTCGGCAGGTCAGTCAAACAATAACCACTCAATGCAAGTCAAATAGAAAACGTCAGAATATAGAATTTTACAACCACAGTCAAACCTAATTTACAATTTAAAAAAAAACAAAAAACGTATCCATCAAAGGCTCAATAGTTCCCGCTTCCTAGAACCAGTCCCCCCCACCCATGCAGCCTGTGCCTCACTGGAGCATTAGAGTTATGAACGGTTATACTATATTTACCTTTAATGTATTGCCTGAAAACGAGACTAGGCTGGTACAGTATGACCATACAGACCTCTAAAAACGACAGACGGCTCTCTTGTGACTGAACTATGCTCCGTACCTGGCTGAGACAAAACTCAGACAACAGTCAAATTCAGCCTGCATGCCCGTTTAATTTTTTTTCAAATTTAAATCCCAAAATTTAAAAAAAATCAAATCCCTTCCCCTTGGAACAAATACTTGAATATTCAGATGCAGCCCTATGTAATTCAGTGTCACATCTCAGTTTTTTAACTTAATCCTTCATCATTTTGATACATCCTAATTTAGATTTACTATCTCATAGTTTCAAAATTGTAAAAAAATAAACTATATGTTTAGTTTTGAATTGATGTCATAATTATGATTCAGTAATGTCATCTTAGATTTTTACATCTGTCTCATAATTGTTCCTTGGTATCTCGTAAATTTGATATACTAGGCAACAGTTGCAACTTATAAAATCATACTCAACTTAATAATAATAATAATAATAATAATAGCCTTTGCTGCCTACATACACACAAATGCATACTATTCCTGAGCACATTTATCCAAAGCTAGCATCCTGTGTACTTACCAATGCAATCCACAGCACCAGGTACTCGTCAATAAAACTATTGAAATACTGATCCAGGAACAGTAGTCCTGGTCCCAGGAAGGCTAAATCGTGGAGATGCATCTCACTTTTTGTCATGTGTGCTACCTGTGGACAGACGGTAAAACACACACAGTCAGCGTCACACACACACACTACGGTTTTCTTTTGTTGGCACTGCTAAATCTCAGCAAAACACTTTAATCTAAAGTGGAAATTACAAATTGTGAAGCTATTTAAAAAGAATATAATATAACACTATTATCTGAGTCTTAGCACCCAGTACAACAATCTGGCGATGAACTCTTTGGACATGGTTGTGAACATTGGTCCTTTTCGAGAATAATGTAGTAGCAGTAAAGCATAGGTATGGGATGATATATTGCCAAATTATCAACATTTTTAGTTTATTTTTTCTGTGACCACAGCATTGCGTTTGACCCCTTGTACAGTAAAAAAAAGTGGGTATGACTTACAACTAATTTATTGGTAATTTTGGCCGAGACAAAGCCAAACGCCAGGATATAAAGACATGGATGTTTCTCGAAGAGCTGGACAGCAGACTTCTTGTATATCATCATCGCCAAAATTATAACTGAACCAATATGTAAAACTGGAGAGAGGACGCTGGTTCCCTGAGAACAGAGGCACAAAAAAAAAACAAAAAAAAAACAGGGTTAAAGTCAGTAGAAACAGACACAATCTGTAATGGGAACTGATGGCAACAACAATGTACTTTTTCTGCTCAATAACTTTGAGCTGCTAGTATTTGTACCAGATGTATTAAAGGAAAAGAAAAAATGATTACATTTCTACAGTTAGGAGTTTTATTGCATGGGAGCAGGTCACATGGACCCATTGAATAACATTCAAAAAATACACACAATATTTATGAATGACTGCTACATAGCCATCCACTCTTATTTTCTAAATATGAAAACCATAGAGGGGTACATACAGACAGTAGTAGCAGTTTCAATTTTGGTTTGTCTAACTAACAGAATTACTGTTAAGTAAACACTACACCCCTAAAGCACATTTTTAGCTAAAAAACAATGGAGAAGGTTATTTCATAGTGTTGTTGATGGATTTGGGTCAAGATCTGGACATTTTAGTGCAAAACAAAACAACGTGTTTGCAGTGGCAGGCCAACATGACACATGGAGAAATATTGGCTGATAGCAGTGATAACGCTAACTGGGACTACACAAGGTTAACTCTGCAAGAAATGAACTGTGTCCCACATATAGACACGCTGAAAGGTATAAAAGCACAACCTGACAAACTTTTGCTATACTTATCAAAACAGACAAACACACAGTGACTGTAAGTGTGAGGTGAGTCTCAAAATGGTTTCTTCCTCCCCAGTTTATATGCTAAACTAGATGTTGATACCCAACTATGCATCTTACAGGGAGGATTGTTTTCTTGGGTTATAGAATAGGTAATGGCACAAAAACAACTGTGCTTCTGGTCGGTTTTCTACCCCCTACATGCAAGAACATCTCGCAATGAGGTTGCTTGGAAGCCTTTCTATATTGATTTATCTGTGATAAAACTGACATGTCAGGCTCCGGGAGAACATCCATCAACCGGTTCTTTGACCACCAACCCATCAGGAGAAGTGCAGACGTTTCCAGACTTACTGCTATTGTGGATCCGTTTTTGCCCACACCTCCTGTAAAAATGACTCTGAAGTAATTGGTGCAGGAGAAGATGGCTCCTAAAAAAGTGCAGATGGCAGGAATCATTTTCATCTGGATATTTAGGATCGGAATCTAGAAATCAAGACATCAAAAACACTGAAATTAAGGAATAATAATACAATACAGACGCAAAGACGCAAAGTTTACATCAACAGTGTTGACATTAAATGTTACATTTACAAGCTATTTTTGTAGTTTGTGAGCACATTCACCTTTACATGTACATCCACAATGAAGCATTATGAGTAATGTTAGAGAGTGGTAAAAGCGTTCAGAGTGACATGTTTTTGTATTTCTGACAACAATTACAGTAAAACAGTTAAAATGAGAATGTCACAGCAACAAAACAAACATTACTATAATTATGGCATCCTCAGTCTCATTAATCTCAATCTGAAGCAAGTAGAACCAGTCACAATTACCATTGACTGCCACAAAGCAGATCCTCCCACAGCGGCCAGCAAATACATGATTATTATGAAGATTTGCACCTCAGTCACATCAATGCTGAGTGGGAGGAGAAAGCAGAGAGTTGAAAGTGAGGATTAGTGACGGCTAGCAGCACAGTCATCCTGCAGCCTACTTCCACGACACACTGCTTAGAAAGTTTAAACAGGTAGCCAAAAGTAATAAACACATTGTAGAACTAAATAGCTGAAAGTAATGGATAACCGGGTAAAATAGTTAGCTTCATAAGTGCCATGAGATGGTGTTTTTTGGAGACTTTTATTTAGATTAGGTCCCCTTATACTGTATCTGAAGTCTCTTTTATATAGACCTTAGTGGTCCCCTAATACTGTATCTGAAGTCTCTTTTATATAGACCTTAGTGGTCCCTAATACTGTATCTGAAGTCTCTTTTATATAGACCTTAGTGGTCCCCTAATACTGTATCTGAAGTCTCTTTTATATTGACCTTAGTGGTCCCCTAATACTGTATCTGAAGTCTCTTTTATAAAGACCTCAATGGTCCCTAATACTGTATCTGAAGTCTCTTTTATATAGACCTTAGTGGTCCCCTAATACTGTATCTGAAGTCTCTTTTATATAGACCTTAGTGGTCCCTAATACTGTATCTGAAGTCTCTTTTATGTAGACCTTAGTGGTCCCCTAATACTGTATCTGAAGTCTCTTTTATATAGACCTTAGTGGTCCCCTAATACTGTATCTGAAGTCTCTTTTATATAGATCTTAGTGGTCCCCTAATACTGTATCTGAAGTCTCTTTTATATAGACCTTAGTGGTCCCCTAATACTGTATCTGAAGTCTCTTTTGTATAGTAGTAGAGAAAGGGGAGGTAACCTTTCCCCTTATGACCTCATAAGGAGCAATAGTCCAGCAGAGCAGGATAACAGGGCAAACATAAATTTTTGCATTGTAAAAGAAAAACACTGGCACTGAAAAAAGAGAAAACTGGTAATAAAAATGTTTTTGAGGGTACATTTTTTCCCCCAGTCTGTTTTTGAATGACAATTTTCATTCATTCATTCATTCAATGCAATTTCAACTTCTGTCACCGTTTTGGCGTGGAGGGGAGAAGTTTGACCAGTTGGGGCAAGGAGAGGGTGATTTACATCTGCATACTAAGAAGAGAATATCCCACAGCCCTTTGTCATGATTCAAAATGTGGTCGTATTTATAATTTCTCCGGTGGAATTTGTTTTTATCCTTCCTACTAACGGACAGGGGATTTCAATATTAGTATTCCTACTTTAACATTTGAAATGCTTCTGTGTAAGTCAACAAAATCTCCCAAACCTTCTTCACGTATGTGGAATTAGTTGTGCCGAGTTTTTCCTTCCCACTGACTGAAATGTGTCTGACAGTGTGAGTGGAGTAGAGCTGAAACAAACACTCTTGAGATGTTCCTGTTGGCTTTTGATTTAAAATGTGATTATTGTAAAGGCATAACAAGCTGTAGCTTCAGAAACCTTTATGTTGTATGAATATGTTTTTTTTGTTTCTAATTTATAGCTTCTGGCCTTATTATCTCCATTATTGATTACAGACAAAACTAAATTTCAAGAGACCATTAAATACTGATGCATTTTTAATGTACTTAAAAAGGCTTTTGCTGAATCCGTGAACTGGAAATATTGAAAAATAACACTTAGCTAACCTGCTTCGGACTGAATTGTAGCTCCTAAAATTAGCGGATTTAATAGCCAAATGGCTGGAAATGATGTTTATGCTTTGAAAAAAAAACAGCTTCGCTGACTCACATGCCAAAGCGCAGTGTTCCTGACACGTATGTTTGCCAATGCGCACAGTAGAACATGAACATTCCAGCAAAGCAGCAGAAGAACATCCAGTCCGGGTTGGTGCCCATCTGCACTGCTATGCTGGTTCCCAACACCACAAACACTGCAGAGACAAACACATGAACACCAGCAGTGTTAAAATAAAGGGCTTCAGTCATGGCCAAAATTCTCCGCTATTTAAAAACTCAGTACTCAAAACTCATGTCATTCTGGGACACAAGGTGGAACCTGACACAGTGCTGGCTGTATTTGGAGTATTTGTGTAATACAGAGAAAGAGAGACTCAAAATGTAACACTTTAAAGAAAAAGTGTGAATGTGTAGTGTCGAAAGATCGGAAAATCACGCAAAGACGTTAGTCGTTAAATAGACACGAAAGACAGCACTAGATTGGCTTGATTAGTGTGAAGAAGAGTCCAAGGAGACGAAAGGTAACGCCTCTTAAAATTGAGTCGTGAAAGGGTATTGACACAGAGTGATCACGAAAGGTAGCGCTAAAATTGACTAATTAGTGTGAAGGTGGTCTCAAGTGGGTTAGGGTAAGGGTTTTATCTGTCTTAATGTTTTATTTTTAACCGTTTATACTTTTTTAAACTGATTTTGTGTAAAGCACTTTGAATTGCCCTGTTGCTGAAATGTGCTACACAAATAAAGCTGCCTTCTCTTGCCTTGCCTTACTGCGAGAGGACAGTCCCACTTTTCACGGTGGCAAGGTTCATAACCGTTTTGGCGTGCAGATTTATTCTGTTGAAATGGAAACGGGAACAACCCCCCACGTTCTATGTTGATCAAAGACGTTATACAACACCCACGGTAAAACTGGAAAAACTACATTCAAGGTACCAGTGAGACATTTCATAAGAACTGGTAATCTTTCACAACCAATGATTATGTAGTAGAGGCTAGGCAATATATTTCCTCTTAACTCTTTGCTATGATAACAACCTAATGTGAGATATTAATAATAACTATGTGAAGCAGCTTTGTACTTTAATAATATCTAAACAGTTTATTAATTGTACTATTGTTTTTTTGTCTTTATCTGGATAGAAACATTTTGGAAACATTTTTAGAAACATACAGTATGTATGCAGTATTTACTGTTTCTGATCTGAAATACCAATAAACAGATATTGAGAAAAAAGGCTTCAGATTCACTGAGACATGGTGGAACAAAGTCAAACAGAAGAAAACAGACCGGTGGAGAGGGAGTCACAGCCGTGGTCAAACAGCTCGCCCAGCGGAGAGCTGCTATTGGTGCGTCTGGCCTGCTTCCCGTCAATGGCGTCCAACGATTGGTAGATAAACAGGCCCACAGCACACAGCAGGTACGCCCAGAGAGGAGCCTGAAACACATTCATGTAGAACAGGGGTCACTCCATCGCGAAACCCGAAACCCAAAACACAAAACAAGCTGAAGCAGATCTCGTCTGATCAGGTGACTTTAGTTATACAAATCAATACATGAAATCACAATGCATACAGTGTGTGTAATACCCTATGTCAAAATCAGGGATAGGCACCGTTTTTTCCGGTACCTTTTTTTTTTTTTAGGAACCCTCTTTAATAACAAAAAATTTTGTTAAATCATTCCAAACCTATTTACTTAGAACATTTTGTAATTTATTTAGATTTTACACACTATACAAAATAAAACATCTCCCTCTCCCCTCCCAAACCCGTCCGTACAAACTATAAAATTATAAATTATTAATTTGTCACACTGCACTGTAACTTTTATTCTTCAAAAAAGTGATCTTGGTACCCAACCCTTATCAGGGGTCCCTTGTTGTTGCTGTGTCTGGTTCTCTTGTGATCAGATATGCCCACAGCGGGCTGCTGAGCAGTATAAACAGACACAAATCTCCCTGTTAACCTATCATTTAAAACATTCTCATAAAATTACTGCAGAGCTTTCCTGGAAATCCTTTAACAGGACACATCTGCATTGAGAGCAGCTTAATAGAGATCCAAAAACAGACACTGGAGTTAATTGGTGAATGAAAACAGAAATTCAAGCGTGTTTAATCATTTTGAACATAAAGAGCACCCAGTAGAACGGTGTTCCACAGTGATGACTGACCTGTTCAGTGGCAGTTGGGCAGTAGTAGATGAGCACGAGGGTGGTGAAGACGTTGGTGGCCAGGCCGATGATGGTGATGAGGTTGGGAGCAATCCAGGACGGGACCCGTCCCACCAACCATTCCCAGTAACGCTGCATCAGAGGCTCTAGCAGAGAGCGTCCTGCACTGCTGTACCTGCAGGGACCGACAACAGCCAGGTGAGGACCTGATGACTTTAACCTCCCAGAGATAATGATGATGGTGGCACAAAATTACAGATGTGACAAAGGCTGGCTGATAATTAGGGCTGAAGTATTTCTTGTTTCTATATTTTACTTACTATTTTAAAGAGCGCAATTTTCAAATCACAAGAGCTGCAATTTTAATTATAACTTACAGTTTCTCAACAAGTGGAGCAAGTGACAGCTTAAGCCGGCAACCATTGATTTCATCAGCTACAATGAAAGGTGTCACCTCAGCGGTAGATAGTCAAGGATAATTTTGTAAATTTGCAAAAGAACTAAAGGTTAATCTTGGCTGTTGTCTGGTAAATGTGCTCTCAGTCTGCCATACATTTACACTCGACCAAAGACACTTTTATCAAGGAAAAATAGCACTCAGTATAATCTGTGTTTGAAAGAAATCAGAAGTGAGTTTGTCGTTTTGCTCTTGAAAGCAAAAAAACATTTTTACATAAATGATTTAGGTCACTTTACATCAATTTTAAATTCAGACAGGTAGCAGGTAACTGCAGATAGAAACATCCAAATCTTCTGCTGTTTTTGCATTGTACTAAGTTAGTAATGGCAATAGTTCCATACATATCATTGCTTTACCACAAACCTAGAAAAAAACAATTAACATGAGATGAAATACAATTCAATTCTTATAGAGCCAACACCACATGAGGTTTTATTTTTCTCAAATATCGGAGCAGGACTGCGTGTTACCTGTGCTCCTCCAGTCTCTTAAGCTGGTGTCGGGACAGGGGGGGTGAGGGCAACTCAATCAGCCTGCGGAGAACTCCAGGGGCCAGACAGCAGGCCGCCTCCATGCCCATTCCCTGCCCAGGGTCCTTGTCCCGGCCAAGGCCTCGGCGAGAACGCAGGACCCCCGCTTGCTGCTGCCCCGTGGCGCTCATGGAGCCCTTCTGCCCGCTGGTCTGGTCCCCGATGGCTCTGGCTCCGCCTCTGCCACTGTCCTGCCGTTGGGTCTAAAGATCCACAGTGGGGCTGGATGAGGCTGAACAATACCCAGGGGCAAGAAACCAATATCACAATACTGCTGTGTGACAACAGCTCTATACTGTACAGTATGAATACAGATTTCTTTTGCACGGTGCAAATGTTCCACTGAAACAAGGTCCTTCCTGAGACTATTTGTAGACCAAGTCCTGCTCGAGGTGTCCGGTGCTTGACGCCCCCCAAGACGATTGTGATTGGTTTGAAGAAATGCAAACAACACAGTGTTTTTTTTCCCCCTCCTATCCTTGAATGTACGTGTGGTGTAGCCAGATCTTATTCCACAGTTCTGTGGTGATGGCTCTAGCA
Source organism: Etheostoma cragini (assembly GCF_013103735.1). Lineage (NCBI taxonomy): Eukaryota > Metazoa > Chordata > Actinopteri > Perciformes > Percidae > Etheostoma > Etheostoma cragini. Next base: position 27,129,475 of record NC_048410.1, on the reverse strand, counting down.
ATGCAAGAGAAATAAAGTCTTATCTTTATCCATAATAATACATCATTTATTTCTTGATTGTTTTCTTTAATATTATATTGACTCCGCAAAGCAACTAAAGTGATCAAATAAAAGTAGTGAAGTAAAAAGTACAATATTTGCCTCTGAAATGTAGCTAGTGGAATAGAAGCAAAAGAAATGGTAATACTCAAGTAGAGTAGTTACTCAAAATTGTACAGTACTTGATTAATGTACTTAGTTACTTTCCACCACTGTCAGTCACCACCAAAATGATCAGAAACTACCCTAAACTGCCACGTGTTATTGTAAGTACTACTGATTACTTTTCATTAGATCAGGAGTGTACATATGACCTATGACACCGATACCAAAGACACCATTATCTGCAGAGTGTAACATTAACGGGGTTTAATCAGCCAACTGTTGCCACTGTATACATCAAAGACAGTATGAAAGATCAACTCAATGGACCGTGTCTGTGTTACTAAACTATTTCTTGTGACTGTCAGCAAAACATGAGCTACTGACGATAGCAAAACAACCTGCTTCTTCAGCTATCTGCTAATGCTGCCTAGCACACTCGCTATTAGCATAGGAAGATTAGCATTTGCTGGAGTGGTAGCTACGGAAGACTTGTGTCAGTTTGGTAATTTAAAGCCACTCACTTGCTATTGGCTTGTTATCGTTTCTCCATACTTAGTTACGTTGCTAAAAATATTATCACCCAGTTAAGATATTAACTTAACCAGAGTATATTATTGACACCTCCCGGGTGACTCCGGCTAGTTTAAGCTAGCTTGACTAGTTAGCTAGCTACATATAAATGAGTTAGCTACACCAAAGACAGCTGGCGAGCTTCTGAACTGACCTGGCCGGTTAAAGGACAAGAGCCGTGGGCAGTCCGAGGGGCGTTGGGGGCGCTTCAATCCGGCCGACACGACTCCTCTAGGGATGGTTAGCTTTAAAGTTTATATATATTACTTGGAGACCACCGACGGGACGTTTGCAGCAGGAGGTGGATCTCCACGACCGGTGTCAGTCACTGTGGTTGTCAAGGCAAGCTAGTTCACTTTAGCCATCACGTAAATCTCGCGTAGCTTTAGTTTTTCTTTTTCCTTCTTCTTCTTCTTCTTCTTCTGCCGCTGCTTCTGCTTCTTCTTTGTTGGGTTTTAACTGCAGCTTGTATCCTTAATGTTGCACTCCTGACACCTTCTGGAGTTAGAAAACTCCTACAGTGTCCAGTGTGTCAGATTTTCCTCATAAGTACTGTTCTCATTGAGCTGAACAAAGCATGTTCTGCCTTGTCCACTTTGACCACACTGCGGTATGTATGTACTCCTGCACTTGTTATCCCTAATTGTGTCATTTATGTCATCATGATCCTACTCTCTGATAAATGAATTCCTGCAACAAGCACATGCTCTTTTCATGTTGGGAAGTACCAGAAACTGAAGTCTACAGTGGATGGTATTTGACTGGGGTTGAGCAAGACAAAAATGTTGCACACAGACCACAACCCTGCATCAACAAAGTTTAATATCAATGTTCACAATATTAAATTACAGGCATTCAAATAATATATTCAAACATGCACAATGTGAATCAATCACACACTTGGTAGCTGTTCATGGATTGTACAGCGAAAGGTATATAGTCTGAAAATTCTGACTACGTACTGCTCTACACTCTGAATGAATGAAGTGAAATTGATTCAGTCACTATTTAGTCTTGCATTGCCAGTCTGCTCCCTGGCGCTGCAAAGTTACTATTAATTAAAGTAGTCAGTAGATTATTTCAAGAAACAAAAGTAGCCCATACACCAGATATAATCTTAAACCATGCAATGTGCGTCTGTTTCTATTAGCTCACCGTGTACATTTGTAGGTAAAACTTGAAAAAACCTGATCTGGATCATGCTTCAACGTTTAAACTGAAGAGATGGCGCAAATATAAGTATAGTAGTACCAATGCTGGGTAATACATCCATTCGCATTATTCAGATTTGACTTTTTATATTATGGCTATGTTGTAGCAAATGTAGCACACTTTAAGTTGTGTGCAGGTGTTCCGATTTGACTTTTTTTCTAATATTCTTGGCACAATTTTATAAATCATGTTTTAATGTTAAACACACAGTGAATCCTTTAATGAATCTGTCTACTATGCAAATCTATATCTTCTCTGTGGATGGCCTTAGTGACCATAGGCCAGTACACTGTAGGGAGTTATTATATTTGCTATAAATATGTTAGATTCATGTTAAAGTGCTCATATTATGCTCATTTTCACGTTCATAATTGTATATAGAGGTTATATAAGAATAGGTTTACATGGTTTAATTAAAAAAAACAAACTATTTTTGTCCTGCACATTGCTGCAGCTCTTCTTTTCACCCTCTTTTTGAGCTCTCTGCTCTCTTAACCACAGAGTGAGGCATCTCACTTCTGTTCCATCTTTGTTGGGAGTTGCACATGCGCAGTAGCTAGGTAAAGACTACTAGAAGCAGAATTAGAGGGCGTGCCACGCTAGCAGCTAGGCGATCATTATAATGACTGTAACAAAGTTTTCCAAGGAAGTAAAAGCTGGACTACAAGAGAGCTGTTTGGAACAGTGTTTTCTGTAAATTAAAATTAAAATTAAAATTGACGTTGACTGCACTGACTCTGAGGATACCCAGGGGTCCCAACCCCCTGTTGAAGATCCCTGCACTAGACCAATAAGCCACATACCCTAGCTTGTTTTGCACACTGTTTTAATGTTGCTGTTTATTATAGGAAAAACAAATTTTTTTAATTGTGAATCGGCCCCATGCTTGACAACATTTAAATGTGTTGGTTGTATTATCAGCCCTCAATGTAAGCGTAATGTCGTACATAAACTGGACCTTCAGGAATCTTAAACTCAACAAAACTAAAAATGTAATCTGCTTCTAAACTCTTGAAGATGTTTTGATTTGTCTTCGGCTGAATGAGGGTCGTGGCACTAAGGACAAATAATGATGAATACAGATCATTTATTTAATAAGTGTGTACAGTAGTTTGATGTTTCTGCATTAAAGTGATGTTACGCCTCACTGTCTGGCTGCTGATTCAGGTAGGGATTAAAAAAGTCTCTCATAAGGCTCTCCACCCGGTTGGGCTGGGGGAGCCCAGCAGCAGGGACCAGCTTTGGATTTGGAGCCAGGTTCAGAACCTTTGTGGGGTTAAAAGCAGCAGAGCGAGTCTGGGCAGTGTGGAGACCCTCGATGGCGCTGGACAGCCAGATGAGTCTCTTGAGGCTCTGGATGTTTCGGCCGCGGTCGTGCATCAGCTGGTGTTCGGTCACAGCTCGCCGACTGCGGGAAGAGGACAGGTCAGAAATCAGACATTTGATCCAAAACACAGAGTCAGAATCAAAACACATGTAGCCTCATAGGCCATGTCCAAAGTCTTTCCTGGGGTTCCATTTGTTAGAAAGGAAAGTGTCCAAGTATAATAAAAGAGGTGGTCGCCAATGGGTTGCAATCATTCTCTTGGCCGCCTTAAGTTCAGCAAAAACAGCACATTTTTGAGTTTTAGAGGACTGGAGGGCTGACAGATCATTCAGAATCAAAACATTGACAGTACCAAGTACAGAGTCATTAATCAGGGCAGATATTTTGGGTGAAATATTGTTCCAGAACTGACTAACAAGAGAGCAATTCAAGATAATAACATATGTACCTTGAGCTTTTAGTGGGTAGAACATGCATTATGGGCTGTTAATTATTTTCATGTGATGCATTTTCACAGGGGTGAGATACGTCCTAGGACTGACGTTGTAGTGAATCTGCTGATGCTCTGGATTGCTTTATTCAGGTCTGGGATATCGCATACCCAGATCCTCTCAATAGGAAGGCCAAAGTGGCCAGATATCACCAAGAACTGATACTATACCACCAGTCTTTAGCTGCATAGTAAATATCTTCCGGATAGGATAGATGGGCGAGCCCTCTGGAAGGGGACACCATATGCCTTGAGTGCTGATCTTAATTGAAAGTAAAAGAAAAAAAGAGGAATATGGTAGACTGAATGAGTTGTGTAAGTCAGAAAGGGTAACAAGCCAACCTTGCTAAAAACGTCTTTTAGACAATCAACCCCCTTCTGTTCCCACTGTGGAGCTGTCATTGGCCTAACACCAATCAGGAGTGCTGTATTGTTAAATAATGGAGAAAAAGTCAATCTCCAAGTGTTTGTAAGATAAGAGATAATGGGGCCAAAGCGTATCTTGCACTGTTTATTGGAGATATTGGCAAAAAGAACGTCATGAAGTGAACAAGGCTCTGTAATAGCATTTTCTAAGGTATGCCAGCAAACAGACATGTCTGGGTCGAACCAGGTAAGGAGGGGTCTTAACACAAAGGACCAAGAATAATGTTTAAAGTTGGGAACTGAGAGGCCACCATCCTCTTTCCTCCTCTGTAGAGTAGACATCCTAAGTTGCGGCCAATTTTGTTTCCAGATATATTTAGATACTGCTGATTGTAATTCATGCCAACAACCAGAAGTAGGGTAAAGAGGTAGCATAGAGCTAGAAAAATTAAAAATTAATCCTGGGTAAAATTAGACATAGGGAGACCCATCAATTTTTTCTTCTCATCCATCTTTCAAAATGTTCAGAGCAACAGAGAGTTCAGCTTAACAATCTGGTTTAACCCCTGTGTAGTCAACCCTTATCACGTGACTCCCTCATTCCCCCAATTATTGAACCCAATCACGCCCTTATGTAAATGTAAATGGACTGTTTTTTGTACACTGTTTTTCTAGTCTTAACGACTACTCAAAGCGACTAGAGGCTGTTATCCAAGGTGCCACCTGCTCATCAGATAAACACTCACACACATTTACACTCAGGGATCAGTGTCTTGCTCAAGGACACTTCAACATGGGACTGAAGGGCCAGGGATTGAACCACCACGATTGGCAGGCAACCGCTCTACCACTGAACCACAGTCGCCCTTTCTTAGCCTACACAAGCAAAAAAAGAAAAAAGGCCAGAACGATTACCACTACTGAATATATCAATTGGATTGTTGTTTTTTTCCCTTTTTTATTTTTTTATTTTTAATTAGGCTACGGATTACTTTACTGTCATGCAAATAGCTTTCATTTTTAACTGTAGTGTCACTTTGATGTCTCTAGTTTAACTTACCTCTCAATAAGATCAATAATACATCATTAGAAAACTAGATCCTACTTTGTTAGCAGATGCCATTTTTTGTAAAATTATTCCCTGGGCCGTTAACTTTTTCTGGAGACTAAAACAAATGATGAAACTGATGAAGGCAGCCATTATTTCATATATCAATGGACAGGGAAGTAACAGCAATAGGAATTAGCAGAGTTGAAATCAGACCTGGATCTCGTTTCTTTGCAGCCCCTTTACCCAAAATCTATAAAGAAAAGCTCAGAGCCCATACAAAGCGGATACAAAATAAAAAAAATCAATTATAATAATGATTTTGGAGCATCACCTTATCCTTCTTTTCTCCATTATCCAAATTCTCCAAATTCACTCTGGTACTGCTCATAACTAGCCCAGAAAACCACATGAATCTGCAAGCTGTATTTGCTCAGACAGATATGTCAGGCCTCCCTCAAATTCAGACCGATTTCTAGCTGGCCAGAACTTGGACCGGCCAATAGTTTATCTCACACGGGTCGGGTACAGTACATAACAGTGACTGACAGAGGAGCGTTATGCTTACCGAACGTAGTTACCGAAATTCAACCTGTGTGCTGATACACACCAAACATTTTCCTACTTCTAAATTTTTTGATCCCCAGTGGGGAAATTAAAATTCAAACTCTGCTTTGTTAGTTATCACTACACACAGGCCTGAAATATACACATATGCTCAGGACCTATTCATGAACAAATGGAGACATGTCAGAGTGAGTGGGCTGCCAGTTGGACCAGCACCCTGAGTGGTTAGGGGGGGTATGGTGCCACACTCCATACTTTTGGTCCGTATGGGGACTTTAACCAGCAACCCTCCGGTTCCCTACCCAACGCCCTACGGACTGAGCTACCCCAAATTTTCAATATTTATAAAGTAACTCCACTTTTTGTGTCAAAGCAATTTAAAGTCATTCTCAACTTTGCACAATGTTAAACTTTGTAAATTAGACGGGAGTCTCACCTCTCGTTCTGTTGACACTGGCCGGTTGTAAAGATGGCAAGAAGCATCACAGCGAGCCACTGCACAGGCCTGTGGGACATCTGCATCTTCTGAAAAAAAGAAGAAGCAAGAAACACTCACATCAAAACTTTTTGTGTAAAAGAAGAAAGTAAAGAAATATCTACATTGGTTACCTATGTCAACTAGTTGTGACCAGTTCAAAGAAAGACTTTTCTTGTTCTGAAGAAGTGCAGTCACCCACAAAAAAAGAGTAAAGGAAAAGAGTCAGGAAATAAGTACTTTTTTATTATTATAAATCAAATCACAAACATTCAGTCATTTTATCTTATAACAAGATTGTATTGCAACTTATATAATATGAGACAGGGTAAATAAGTATAAGTACAACATAAACAGATCTATGAAGAGAGTAAAATAAAAAATAAATACAGTATATAAATAAAAAAGTGACAGCCCTCAGGAACCTCGTTAATGATATTGACAACAGATGTTCTTAATTGCTCTTTGAAAATGATCTTTTAGCTGATCTTCTGATTCTGGTAGCTCTGCTGTGCTAGTTGTTTTAGATTTGACTACAGCGTTCGATGCGGTTGAACTCAAGATTTTATTGTTAAGACTCGAGTCCTGTGCAGGCATTAAAGACACAGCTCTGAAGTGGTTTCAGTTATATCTGACTGGTCTTTTTCTGCAACCCTCTGGCCTTTTTACTCAAACAAGGCCCCGATTGACAGCGGGGTGCCTCAAGGGTCAATTTTAGGCCCGGTCTTGTTCTCGCTGTATATGCTGCCCCTGTGATCCATTATTTGGGTTTTAAACATTTCCTTTCATTGCTTTGCAGATGACGTCCAAATTTACCTACCTTTGAATACTAAAACAAACTCAGTTGAAGCACTGAGAAAATCTGTACATGAAGTAAAAGACTGGATGTCACTGAAGTATTTAAACTTAAATTACAAAAAAACTGAAGTTGTAATTTTTGGGGAGCCCGATGTCTCTAGTTTCAACAGTGCTCTTGGCCCAATATCCTCCGGCTCAAAACCACTGCCCATTACTAAAAAGTCTTCGTGTTTTTATTGACAGTTCTTTTAAACTCGATTAACAGATTAGCACAGTGGTAAAAACAAGCTTCGTTCTGCTCAGACTTCTTGGGAAGGTCAAGCCTGACCTCCCCCCTAGCCAACTGGAAAAAGTTGTGCATGCCCTGATCACAAATCGCCTGGACTATTATAACTCATTGTCCTATGGCCTTGATCAGTCTTCAGTTTGCCGATTACAATAAGTTCGGAAAGCAGCTGCACGCCTGCTGACAGGAAAAAGGCGCAGTGACCACATCACCCCTGTATTGTCATCTCTCCACTGGCTGCCTGTTGTTTTTAGAATCCATTTTAAGATTATTGTTTGTTTTTAAATCTCTCAATAGGCTGGCACAATCATATTTATCTGAAATGCTGATTTTGCACACTCCAGTCAGAGCACTTAGGTCCAGTTCCTTTTAGACTGTACAAGATCCAGACTGAAAACCAGACGGGACAGAGCTTTTTCAGTGGCAGGTCCTAAGCTCTGGAACATTAGAACAGCTTCCATATTGAGAGCTTTAGATCACTTTAAAAACCCATCTTTTGCACTGGCTTTTAACATAAGATGAGCTGTGACATTTAGTTGTTTTTTAGGATTCGTGTTTAAGTAATTGACTTTTACAATCAAAAAGATCCTTTGCAAAGATAATATCTCTATTGTTCCATTAATATAGCATAACAGTAATATATAACACAATAGAGTAACTTGTTCCTCTTAGTTATGCATTCATTTTTCCACAGGATGGACTTGTGTGGAGAAAAGTTATGAGAATGACATAGCTTCCGTGCTAATAGATCTTGTTGATGAAAATGGGATAGTTTCAACGGGAATCTTAAAATATTGTTTAATTCAACAAAAATGTAAGATCTCCTACACTATTAAAAATGTTATTGGGAATAAAGTACCACAAAGACTCTGGTTACTTCAGCCATTTCACCTTGAAGGTGGAATTCAAGTCCAAAAAGTCCAGAAGTTCAAATCCACCTTCATCCTTTGAGCCGGTGAGCTCTGCTTTTGAAAAATTGATTGTGTCTGTTTTTCCATACAAAATTTGTAAATATGGTATTTATGTCTTTACATATCATGGACATTTAGAGAGAGGCCAGCATAGTCAAATCTAGAAATCCCTTCTGCTTTAAAAAAAGAATCCTCCTTAAAATAGAAATGTCACTACATTCAGCTTCATTTTATTCTTCTTCAATTTAGATGGAAAAGGAAGTTGCTGACGATCCATGTAGTCCTTGCAGATATGAATACCTAAACATTTTATACATTTTTAACTGGTATTTTAAACACTTTTTCCTCTTCAGTCTGATACAGACATAAAATATTATATTTAAATTTGTTAAGTGTTGAACCCAAAGCAGCTGAAAATTGGTCAGTTAGGGATATAACATATTTAATCTGATGCTTGTCACTCAAAAACAGAGCTGTATCATCCACTAATTGCGTTACTCTAAGTTTCTTACCAAAAATAGACAAACCTTAATAAGTATACTATTGTATAGCAGAGATACATTAAATACAATGTAATACTAATAGGACGTGCCCCTAAGTGACACAAAACACAATTTTCACTTACTTTATTTTCCGCTTTACCGCGCAGTAATGACAAACAACTTGATTAGTGCCTAAAAAGGATGAATATCCCCCATTGAATATAAATATAAACTTCCCCCAGGTCGCTAAAATCTCCGGACCAGACCGTCCATCCAGCCTTCAGTTAATCAAGAATCCAGAAGAAATTTCTCTGATCTTCTATTCATCAATTTTCCTTTCCTTTAAAAGATTTCATGTTCATTCTGAAAACTCCTATTAAATTTGACATATATAGCCATTACTTACTATATCACACAGACCTATAAAGTCATTTTTATAAACTTTGAAAGGAAAATGTGTTTGACAAAATCAAAAAGCAGTTTGTTCCACACAGTTGAGCATACATTTACACAAGAGAATGGAAGAAAAAAACGCATGCCAGAAGTACGACCATATCCCCAAACTAGAATTAATCACAAAAATCACACTTAGAGCCTCAATAAGTGATGATCTCTATACTTACAATGCCCGTGTTGGTGACAGCAGCTCCTCTAATAATCAGACACTAAACTGAGTTCAGGTTCGACCTCAAGACCTCTTTATAAAGCCCTCTGACACACACACACACACCTCCCACAGGCTTAAGAGTCACAACATTCAAATTCAATTCAAAGCGGGGCTTTTGATTTGCTCATGAAACAAACGTCAGCATCTCTCTGACATGACATTTTTGTGTCTGCGGAGTAAAAAACATCAAACATTTTGGGGTTTATTTGTATGAATACAATCCCAAATAGCCTCCTGTGACAGTGGAGGAGGTGTACTGTACACTCGCAAGAACTCTTTACATAAGCCGGTGTTTTGAAAAGGAGGATGAAATTCGATTGAGGGATTATCATTTTTCTATTTTCTGGTCTAATCCGCCCCGTTCCTCTCGGAGAGATTCATGCGTCTGACAAAGAGGAATTCATAAAAAAAAATGTGGCTGTGTGGTTTTATTGATGTTGAGGGTGCAGACACACAGGGATGAGTCTGTGTGGATAAACTGAACGTCAGCAAACTGTCCGCCAGCTCAGGTTGAAACTTTTCCAAACACACTGAGATGCTTGTCGCCTGGAGCTCCACTCCAGCTCCTTGACATTACAACCACCGCCTCCAACACTAATGAACCCCACATCAACTAGAGTCTTTGGTTGCCGCAGTGTCACCACAGTCACCGTTACAAGCACAGTCGTCTTGACAACACCTTCCAGGGCGAGTTTCCCTCAGTGAGAAATGCAGGCTGCCGTCGGAGGCCCGTGGGCGGAAAGATGGAGCGGGGACAAGTGATTTAGTCTTTAGAGAGGTAATGTCGGCGGCGTGAGGAAAGTCAGAGATAAACGAACCTGGACAAAGAAGAAAAAGACAAGTGGTCAGGCTGAAAAGGAAAAAAAGAAAGTAATCAGCAGATGGAGGGAAACGTTTCTCACAGCAGGAAGCACAGGGGGGGAAATCCATGGCAACATGATGTAGAGAATTACAATCACATTCATGCCGTCGTGACTTATACTAAAATTTCAGTAGTGTTTGATGAATAGTAATTTTGATGGTGTTATTACAGTTTTGAAGGTGAAAGGTTCAATCCCAAGGTCACTTACACATAAATGTGTGTGAGTGTTTATCTGATGGTGGCACCTTGTACGGTGACTGTCTTTCTCCATTGCTGCCTTGGCAACACTGTGTGAATGGTTCCTGTACTATGTAAAAGTGCTTTTAGAAGTTTTTAAAACTAGAAAAACACTACAGTCCATTTACCTCTAATTTACAATGATCAACTACTGGAAAAGTACACTCCTCACACCACATGGTACATTCAGCACATCACTCTGTGTGACATTCAAAAGCTGATTCAAAGACTCAACCAAAATGGTGAACTCCTGTTTCAAATGTCAATGAATAAATCCTTGTCATCAAAACAAAACGTTCCTTTATCATTGCCTAGACCAAGACAGTCAAAATGCAAAGACATTTTGTCAAATGGCATTGTACTCTGAACGTGGGATGCTTCTGTGATATTGTTGCTAACATTGTGTATTTAGGCCGCTGAATGGTAATGATGTCAGCCATGTTACACACATTATAATTCTAATTAATGTAAATTATTTTGATCTGCAAGGCTTACTCTGAAATGTGCATTTTGTGCCAGAGCAATGCCAAATGACTATAGTCTTGTGAACAACTGACTTAATGTTCATATAAGTAGTCACATAGTTTGACAGAGTTCAATAGTCATTTGACAACTGTTCCGAAGCTATTAAGAAAAACTGTAATGGCCACATGGCCTCAGTGCAGTTGAGATTCTTAGCTGACTGCCACAGCGCCTCCCCGTGAAACTTGGCATTTTTAAAATGGCGGGTTTGTAGCCTACAGGATGTTCTGTGTTGCTCTAGTGACGGTTCGGTCTGACCAATCAGTAGTCTGCAGTGTTTCAGTATCGGCTCAACTTGATGGAATCTTGACTGAGTTGGTACCAAAAAAAGTACAAAGTACAGTATCTACCATCCATAACTTTTGCTGATGGAAAACCAAAAAAGGAGTAAAGGACAGCTGTGTTGTATCATGCAGTGAAAACACACCATATGATCCCATTCAGACAGCACAATAACTAACTTAAACGTCAGTATCATTTAATTAATTTACATTTCTGAGTATTGGGCCATGACTGTCTGCTGACAAACAATGAACTGCTCCGCCTTTGGGTTGGGAAGGTGTCTAGGGATCAGGAGGTGCACCGGTGCAGTCAGCGCAGGGCTGAGCTGGACTGTCAGGTCTAAGAATGAACCGAGTCTTGAGTTCTTTGTTTCCCAATCAGAACACCAGGCGTGTCACGGAGCCAGAAGTAATCAGGTATCAGTAGCGTCTAAATCTGTGACATTCAGTTGTGGTTGGCACATTGGAGGCAGACCAGGGATTTTAAGAGTCCTGTACAGATTGATTTGTAAATCTGGTGTTCTGCAGAAGTAGCCCACTTATGGCGGTTTTCCACTGCGTGGTATCTACTCGACTCGCCTCGGGTCTACTCGCTTTTTTTGGTTTTCCATT
>NC_048410.1:27110621-27117518 GCF_013103735.1 Etheostoma cragini | reverse complement strand
AATGGGCCGAGGCGAGCCGAGGCGGGCCGAGGCGAGCCGAGGCAAGCTGTTACCAGCAGTGGAAAAACGCCATTACTTCCAATATCCACATGGTGACAGTGTTGCACTGAGCATCTAAGTGCTAATAGACAGAGGAGGTCTTATTTGATTTATGTGATGTGTGAAACATAGTCAAATCCATTCCCTAGAGGCGAAGGGTTTAACAAAATTTTAAGAGACATGTGGAGCTAAAGATGTATAGTTTGTCGTAATAATGTCTCTAGGTCATGGGCTCATTAAAATTCAATCTGATTGTCCCAAGCTCTCTTTGAATCATCTTAAGAATTCAGGAAGATTTAGTGTTTCTGAAACCTCTGCAGATTTAAAGTCAATGATCAAATTTCACTTTTTTTAATGTGACGGATTGGGGATTTCCATCAGATGTGGGATGTGTGTGTATACAGGCATGTATACCCGGCTGTTCTCATTCACTGTTCATAGTTAAAAGTAAAAAGTTATGTTCTATTTAATTCCTACCCCCAATTTCCACTGACTGCGGAACGGCTGCGTTCTAACCCTGTCCCAGCTCCAGCAATCCGCATAGGTTCCATTTTTCCCAGATGCACACGCACAGAAACAAAATGAAACATAAAGGTTCATTTTCAACATAAAATAGGTTGTGCTCACGGCGGATCATATTTTCCTGCACTACACCTTGAAAACACAGCATAGAGTTGTTTCCCCTCCAGTCCTCTGGACGGACAACAACTGTCGTCGGTTTTGTGGTTCTCTTCTACATTTGCGAGATCTCGTGGGTCCTCAAGACTTCACCTGTCAGTCATGGCCGATCCGCAGCCGTTATGCATCCGGTGGAAATTGGGGGCTATATAACCCACGAAATTATGAGCCAGGACGTGACGAGCTCAACAAAACTCTTCTCAGTATGGCTAGTTCCTAGCAACTGCGTGGAGGAGGGGTGAGGGTGGAGGTGGGGGTCGTGGTGCGCGATCACTGAAGCCTTGCATCATGTGGATGCTCAGACAGTGTTGTTGTCATAATTTAGAATTTCTTATGGGGGAGAGACACTATAAAACTATAAATTATTCCAATAATTACAAAAACAGAGGTGTACGCAAATAGTTACTGTGGGAGTCAGGGTACATCTTTTATTATTGGTCTTTAATAAGACCACTCAAATAATGGGGAAGTGAAAAAAAAATAAAAAAAATCAGACAATCAGAAATTGTCAAAATCAGCAAAACTTTCCTGATTTGAATCTAGCTGGATTAAAATTTGTAAAATGTCCCTACTGAAGCTTCTTATCAAGGATTAATCTAGCTTATTATCATGTAATTTTCTAGAGCAGGGCCGGATGGATGAAAATGGATGGATGGACATTCATATGGTATTTATACATCAAGTTTTATTGTTAAACATACATGTCGAAGTCACAGTGTAGCCTATCATAATTTTGAATATACATTTTTTTTGTATGAATAGGCCGATTCATCTTTGCTTATAATATGTTGGATTCATGTTAATGTGTATTTTCAGATGTATTTTAATTAAAAAAAAAACTTTCAAATAAATATAAAACAATAATTTGGCTGCCCCCCCTGCAGTAACTCTGAGGATCCCCTAGGGGCCCCTCTGCTTTAAAGACAGGACGTGTAAATATCTTCAAACCGTTGTTCTTGACTAAAGCATTCATGTGCAATGTTAATAATAATTCATAAAGTGTTGAGATCTTTCCTCTTCCAGTAGAAGCCATTCAGAAGAAGAAAAATAATTAGTAAATTAAAACTACAAGCAGCGTTGGACGGGCCCTCGCTCTTCCGTGCGCGTTGAGGTCACTGGCAGACGCCGCTCCTTGAGACCGAGCATTTGCACGCCTCTGACTCTGCAAATCGTCACTAACAAAAACGGAACTGTGTGCTGAGTTCAATGACACCTCACACAAAAGTATACATCAAATGGGTAATATTTAGTAAAAACGGGCGTGGCCAAATAATAAGGGACAGGCCAAACCATCACCAATTATTAAGGAACGCTTTGCTGAGTTCAATGATACCTCATACAAGACACCACCTGAAATGGTTCAAAAGCCATTAAAGGGGGCGTGGCATGGTCACGTGGGCGTGGTTAAAGTATTAGGGGCGCCTCAGTTTCACATGTAGACCACACATCATAAGTGTCATTTAAATCAGATGATGTATGTCATGTAAGGTTGATTTCCTGTTGCCAGCAGTGTGCGCTGTAACCAAAAGTCAATTTTAGCCCGTAGACGTCCTCAGGCCTGGACTCTTGTCAATCATGAGAAATTTTGGGTGGATATGACAATATTCATTGATAAATGCTCAAAATGGCTGCCACGCCACGCCCACCTTGTAGCGAAAACGTTTCATCTTTAAGGTGCTGAGATGGTACAGACCAAATTTGACACATAAAACATTAAACACATACAATAGTAAATAACCATAAACAAAAAATACAATAAAAACCACACCAACATCCAACAGCAATGAAGATTTAGACAATACAGAAAATAGAACTTAAATAACGACAACAACAACGCAGCACTGGTGGTGACATGCAATCATCTGTCCAATAGCTAAGATGAATTAATAAATAATTAGATAAGTAATCAAAAGTTCCAAATAACAAATGTCTATGTACCTGTGTGTGATTTCTTCAGTGACTGAATGATCCTCGGCACAAATGGCTCGTTTGGTTTTTGTTAGTGGGCATTCGAGAACTCTGAGAGAAGTGGGTGAGGGATGGATCACCCAGAATCCTCAGGGCCAGATTGAGAGCAAACGGTTGAACTGTCAATTCAAAATGGCGGACTTTCTGTTGGGTTTAGGGTATATCTCCAATGGGCTTTTTTGTACGTCTTGACATGATACATGTGTGTACCACGTTTCGTTAGTCCACGTTAAACGCACTGCAGGGGCTCAATTCTTTTAATTTTGTAGGGGGCGCTAGTGAGCCATTTTTGTAGGCCTGTTCCCGAAACCCTTACAATTCGTACATTTTCACCGGACTTTATGCCACCACCCCCACCATTTGGAAATGGCCAAAATCGCACAAATTTGGAACTTTCAATTCAAAATGAGCTTTTTGTACATCTTGCCATGCTACACATGTGTACCACGCTTCGTTAGTCTACGTCAAACGTACTGCAGGGGCTCAAACGTTTCAATATTGTAGCGAGCCATTTTTGTAGGCCTATTCACAAAAACCCTTAAAAAAAAAAAATCGAATTCTGTAGTTTTTGTGCATTCGAACTCAAAAATGCGAAGGACTCAGAAAAATAATTTTTACAAAAACAATAGGTTCCTTTGCACTTTTAGTACAAGATACAGAGTTCTTGAGTATGTTAAGCCCTCCAAAAGATGATTAATCAATAATAATTCCTTCATTTTCAATAGGGCTCGTGCCCTATTAAAAACTAAATGTGTGAGAAAAAAAAATCACAAATTGACACAGATTTATTTCAAATTTCAATGGCTTTATTTTATGTATATATATTTGTATATATTTATATATATTTATATATTATGTCACAACTTTTACTCAGTTGCTTGATTATCATCTTTTTGTTCAGCTTAAGTTCAAACGACATGACACTAAGACCAAGGCATTCCACATGATCATATCTTACAAAAGAGTAAAGAAACCATGAGTGTGTGCACCTGTCGCGCACACACACACACATAGATACAACAATGTACAGGTACAGTGGTTCTGTTTGTAGAAAGAACTGGGAAAAAAAGGCGATAAAAAGACGAGATACGGGCAGACAGAGTGAGAGTGTGAGGGAGAGAAAGTGAGAAACCAGATGAATCGATTGGAGCTGAACTGGAGGATTCTGTTGCATAGATTGAAGCAAACAGGAGGAGGATGTTTGATCGAAACGGACAGGATGACTGACACACACACACACACAGAGTTTTATTTTGGCTAGCAACAAATCACTGCTGAGGCTCAGAATCTGCCAGACAGGATGGTCGAGGACAGAGAGGTGTCCTCTCTACACTGAAAACCAGAGTCTACAGTCATGGGCCAGGGCTTTGAGCCAATAGCAGGCTCACCATCTCCAATTTATGCTAAGCTAACTAGCACTAGACACAGCTGAGGCTGATGGGAATGAATGAAATGTTAGTTTTACAGGTATGTTTGCATTAAAAAAAAAAAACTACTGGAAGCCTTTGGCCTGATGATGGCGCAATATTCAGACTGAGAGGATCACCTTTGTTATTCTAATTAATTATTAAGGGGAAATTAATAAGTTGTTGAAGTATTTCACTCAAAATGACAAATGTGAACTTCATGGTGATTTTATAGCAGTCTATTAAATAGTTGAAGATATTTCAGTGCGGACCAAAGACATAATTTGACTATGTTTAGGTAAAAAAAAAAAAGAATTCCCCATGTCCTTGCCAGAACCTCCACGTTAGGCAATCATCTATACAGAAAATATATACAATAAATTAACTGGTAGCTGAAAAAAGTAGCATAAATCCCAAAAATTAAAGAACAAGACTTTATTTTCAGTTGCATTTGAGAGCAAGTTGGATTCATGACCCGTCTGTCCTGCATCCTGGATGCCAGATTTGCCAAACTACACACTCTGTGTACTTTAACACGACCACAACGTCCGACAGTCACTCACTTTAAATGCTGTCAACATGTTGCCACGACGGCCATTTCTACAGGCGGATAAATAACTAAAAATGTATACAGATTTCAAATTGGAGGAGAAATGTTGAGTCGTGTTATGATGAAGTCACTTGATAAGTGAAGTCAGTCTGAGCAGATACATAAAAACACACACACACACACAAACACACAAAAACACACAATTGGATGATGACTCACTATTCTTTGAATCCCGTTGCCTTTGTTTTCTCTTTTCCAGTCATTTTCAGCCCCCCACAATCAGTTTTATTTGTTTTTCCAGTACATATAGTTAGGATAAGGCCATGGTTAGCCTAGCTTAGCACGAAGACTGAAACTGCTAGTCCACTCCGCCACGGGAGATAAAATAATCTAATCCTAAAACTCCTGTTTGTCGTTCAGATGAAGGAATAGAAATGTAAAGGCGAGTTTCTTTTCCTGGATTTTTTTTCCTGGATCCTGTTTATGCTGTTCTAGAGTTTAACACCTCAATGAGAATAAAATCCAGAGCAGGGAGTGATCAGATTCAAATGTAAATCCAGAGTTTTAACAGGGAACCAGTTTTTCTGACTGACAGCGACGTGAATACAAGCCTGATCAATATCAATGTAAAATGTCTTTGAACACATAAATAAACAAAGGAAATGTTTTATAAGAATCCTTTACATTTGGTTATTAGAGAAGTTTATTACATCAATTGAATTGTAATGTAGAATTTTGTTATTTTCTTGGTAACACACCGTTGCTAAGTATAACACACCGTTGCCATGGACATATTTAACTGGAGCTAACCCTTTAACCCAAGTGTTCAACATTTTTTATGTTTCCCCCCCCCCCCATTTTTTTGTCACTTTTTTAATGTTTTTACAATTTTTTTTGTCACTTCTTTTAATCGAGTTTTTTCAACTTTGGCGATTTTTCCGATTTTGTTTGGTCACTTCTTTTTTTCTATTTTTTTTAAGCAACAGAAATTTTCAACATTTGTCACTTTGTCCAACGTTCTTTGGTCGTAGTTCTGATATATAATTGTTGTGTAAATGGGTCAATTTGAACCCGAGGACAACAGGAGGATTGAGTGAATCTAGCTGTTGACACATCTTGTGTTGATCGATTAATCAGCAACTGTTTTATCTATTAAGGTGGTACTTCATATGAAGTTGATCTGAATATCTTTAAAGTTTGGACCCACGGGCAAATTTTTCCACTAATTTATACAAAACGATATATTGATCAATGAAAAAGAAAAAAAAAAAAAGAATCCTCGGCAGATGATTCCATATTGAGATGCAGCCATACATTAACTCGTCAGGCGGACACATTTCTAAATGACTATTTCTGGAACTATTTTCTCTGAACAAGGATAAAGACATTTTTACAGGTGCGGGACAAATTCTAACATCCTCGTTTTTGTCCCTATCCTGGACCGGTAGAGAGAAGCAGATGATAATGGATGATGGAGACCAATGGATAGGTGAGATGATGAAGCCTACCTGAATGTTTCAGGTTAACTGTCATCATCTCCCCCCTCCTCTCACTGCACAGATGGCGGCTGAGTGATGGGTTGCGTGTATGTGTGTGTGTGTTGGGACGGGAGGATGAAACAGTCGAACGGTGGAACTGTTTTTTTCTGTGTAAATGACACGATGTAAACAAAAGAAGAATCTTCATCTTTCATCAATCCATCCATCAGAAGTCGCACAGTTTTAATTTCGTCAGTGTGTTCCATTTTACAGTGCAGTTGTGTGTGTGTGCGTGTGTGTGTGTGTGTGATGTTGCATGTGATTGGGGCGTGTATTTGAGATTCATTTGGTAAAATCAAGCTGACATTTTGGGATGTTTCATTCCATACTAAAACATGCAGAACACAGAACATTGAACACGTATACTGAACAGTTAGGTTGTTTTTTTTAAACTCTTTTCGCACAGAGTGGCTTTAGGCTACACGGAACACGACAGAACCAATCGCACCAGGTTGGACATATTGCTTCAAACCACCAAAATTTTGTATATATGTCATGCATGCCACATTGATGATATTATGTTTATACAAAAATAACACCAACGCCTATTACTGTGTATCATAGTAATTACAGAAAACAATTTTTTCAGTCTTTTTTGCAATGAAGTTCAACTGAGAAACCATATACATATATTTGTCTATGTATTTATATATAATATATATATACATACATATATATATATATATATATATATATATATATATATATATATATATAT
>NC_048410.1:27078653-27110521 GCF_013103735.1 Etheostoma cragini | reverse complement strand
GCTACGGCAGGAGCAGAGGGACAGTCCTATCCAGGCGGGAGGGAGGGAGGGAGGGAAGAGGGGGAGGGGGGGGTCATGTGACTGCAAACTTTCCAAAAACTTGCACAGAAGAAAAAAAAACAAAAAAAATGTAAAGAGTAAACGACTTTGGCGGAACATCCTTAAAGCTTTGCCGGGTGATGATTGGCCGATTGCCCCCTCTCTCATTTCCTGTCACCGACACAGACAGCAGGTACACTTCATTCACTTATGTGAAAATATTTACATTGTACTGGCTGCGGGAGCACAGGTGTTCTGTCATATTCAGCAGTTGAACAAAAAAAACAAAGAGGAAAAGCGTCATCGTTGGGAATGGCGTGTCTCTTTCGTAGCCGACCGACACGCGGCAGGAAGAGGAAGTGATGTCACGAGCTCTGTAATAGTCCTGCACTCTTCCCAGGAAATGTTTCTGAAGTTGGTAGTTGTATTAAATGGCAATGACGCTGGCGCTGCAGCTGTGTACCGTCACAGGCTGCCCAACCCCCGTGTGATGTGCGGATTCCATGACCAAAATCACAAATATGGCCGCCCAAGCCTTTTTTTGGGCCCTAGTCTATCAAACATGCACAGCAGCAGTTAGCAACAATTTAGAACAATTAAATACACAATTTTGTAAAGGCAACCCGCAATGCCTTTGTAGATGCTGGTCAGAGTAATTATTTATGTCTTTGAATACTGGGATTATGACAAATAAATTAACAAAGAGAGTTCACATTTTTTTTGGGGGGCCCCATGTTAGCGGGGGTCTTCTTGGGTCCCATTGGTTTCTAGCAACAAGACCCAAGTCAAGCTAGGTTCATATTATATAACTACGTCTAAGTGGGGCGTTAGGTAATAGGGTCCTGCTGTTTTCAAGAGCAATTTGGTCTGGGTCTCTTCATAAAAAAAAAATGCAAATTAGGTCACTTGGTTTTTCATGGTTCCCCTTTAAAGACCTCAAGGCTAGGGGTTCAAAGGAACTCACTGGTTTGTTTTATGATTGGGACCGGCCTTTGCTTTGGTCCTCAGGTTACTTTTTTCAGGTTTTGGTCTGTCTGAGGGGGTCAGAGCTCATTTTGGACGAGACGCTCCGTAATAGGCCACGCCCCGTTCGAAGGAGGCGGGGCCTGAAGCGGTACACAGCTGGGATCCTCTTTAAAGTTTGTCAGCTCCGACACACCAGACAGTTGGAAAACAGCATCGGTCCACTCATTCAAAGAAACCAGTCGTAGTAACTTCGACGTACAGAAACAAAGAAACCCAGAGGTTGGATAAATAATTATACACTCCCATTTAATGTTTGATACAGTTAGCTGTATTCACGTTGTATTGGCTGAACTCTAGTTAGATAACCGCAAAATCACATAGCGTGTAGTGTGTCACAACATCTTGGATAAAGTGAATATACTCATGTAAAAGGGGGGCTGATGAGAATAGATTGTTGAGATTCCAATTGAACAGCTGACAGGAAGTAAACAAGTCACTGCAGGTTTCTGAGCCCTAATATCAGGTCACCAAGACGACACACGTGGCATAAATATTCAGAGCTGTAAAAAGACAGAGTCCACGTTAGATTCATCTCATTCACGTACTGCACTGTCACCAAACTCTTCAGCCTATACATATATATTCATATATCTCCAAAATATTAAAAAGTACTTAATATAAAAATACAGAAGAATTGTAAAAAATGAGCAAAACATTGAATTTTATATGAAAACCATGCAAGAAAGATTCCCCATTTAGTTAAATAGTAACTCTAAGATTCGGGAAAGCAAGGGAATGAAAGGGAAGTGGTGGGATGAGAGAAGCGCAGGCAAACTGCCACCCACTTGCTTTTCATGTAAACATTGTAGAGGTCCTTTAAACATGGTTCGGCAGTGACGACTGAAGATTTTCTCCTTGCTTTTTGGTCATGTTTGGAGTAAAGGGCCAGGGGTTGGGGGGAGGTGGGGGCGAGGGGTCAGGGGTGGAAAAAAGTCCAAAGGAAACCTCGATAACAATGAGATAAAAAAACAATACAGACAACCTATAAAATATGGCTCTGAGTTACATAGAAAAAGCTCATCAGAGGCGAGAGGAAGAACCTAGTCATGACAAAAAAGTTGGAAATATGGCAGTAGTAGCACATTACGCCTATAACGTGTCCTAGTTCGTAGATAGGTTGACGGCTGCTAGTCAGATTAAGAGGGGATTACACGCATCGCTGCTTCGGATTGGAAGGTGACTCCTTCTTATTTTATGACAGGACGACGGCAGGCAGGAAGTACTGAGCCGCAGCAGGGATACACTGCATTTCAGTCTACAGGCTGACTGGTGACATCATCAGTCTCCCATAAACCTCAGCGTGTGTCGCTGACAGGCTGATTATTTTCTGTTCATAAATAGCTGACAAACGCGGGGACCAAAAGCATCAGAACTGGTAATATGATTATTCTTCAACACAGAGAGAGACGGTCCAGACCCTGTTTAGATTTCCATCCACTTCCTGTCTGTTGAACCGAATTTCCTGCATTGTGACGCGAAACAGACTCATCGATACTGGAGTCATGTCCATGTATCAGTCGATCTACCTTCGAACTCTCGTCTGAGCTCTGGCTGAAAGGAGTCCGTGGAGGTGGTTTAACATCGGATCAGGACGCCTCCCTGTGGACACTGAGTCAACATGTCCAACTGGAACTGCAGATCTGCAGAACACACTGCAGGGACTACACTTCCCCTCTGGTCTGGGAACCAGGAAACACTTCAAGAGATGTCTGAAGATAAGCTGGGGCTACCTTTTATAGTCCAATGCCACTGCTACCCAGATCTTAATAAGCAGCAGAAAACAGGATCATTTAAGGCTTTTTCCTTTGAAGGGACAAAGGGATGAATACTAGAATACTACAGTAGCGTTCAGCTTGGAGCCCAAACCTGAAAGACGTGAGCTAAATGTTGCCAGATAGCTGTAAGGGTCCACGTGACATTACCTTTGTCATCTGCGGCACAGTGGGGCAGTGTTTAGCGGGGGTCGCCTCACAGTGTCACGGTCACAGGTGGTCATTTTTGATTAATTGCAGTACTTCAAGAGGGCGGGTCTTATCTAATATGAGCCTGTTGGGGCCGAGGAGGAAGGTGATAAGGACGTGAGAAAAGTTGGCAATTGAGACTGTAACTTACAATGAACGCCGAGCACAGTGAACGTTTTTTAAAAACCGTTCACCGTTTAAAAAAAGGACTGGAGTGGGATTTTAGGTTTCATGAAAGGCCGCGTCTTCTTCTCTTGTCAGCAATCAAGGCATTCAGCATATGTTGGGGCCTCATTTCATCAGAGATTGTGTGGAGTACACGCAGATTATCGAGACACCCTGACTTGAAAGTATTGATGAGTCGGTTTTTTGTGCTTTTGTGGTAACGGGAAATTCGGTCGTGAAGACAGGAAGTGAACAAAGCGCTGAACAGATGCTGCTGCAGACTAACACACACATAGTCATCTAAACAGAATCCCAAATACTCATTCCTTAGTTATCATGCGACTCAACACGAATGAAACATAACATGCATCCTACTTGGAAAGCTAAGCCACACTCCTGTTTCCTATCGACACTGCGGATGTAATTGAGAGGGGGGGGGGCGGGGGAGAACCAGAACCCTGACTGGATGAGATGAGATGATGTCAGACTCTCACTGAGCAGAGAGTGAGCCCTCTCCGGATGCCGCCATGTTGGATATTTTTGGGTAGTAAGCATTCTGTCCTTCAACATGCAACACAGCTGATTAAAAAGAAAAAGCACATACAGACACCAAAAAGGGAAGAACATATTTTTAACAGTTGAACCTTTAAGACTGTAGTGTCACACTTACAAGACGTTCCCAGGAGTTTCTCGGAACTATCGATTGACAATCGTTAGAGGTTTTTAAAAACAAACAAACAAACTAAATTACATTTTTGCATTTGCCTAAAAATCGTCCGCTCACCAAACCCGGCTGTTAGCTGTGCAGAGGAGCGGGAAGCGTATGTACATGAGAATCACTGCCCTCTCTGGAAAGTTCTGTGCTGTTTTTTTGGGAGCGGGAATGAAGCGCGTTCAGAACGCGACACGCATAGATGGAACCCAACGTTGTTTGAAAGCTTTTCAAAAGGATCATCAAGTAAAAAATATACATGAATGGGAAGGCCTCCACCCTCTACTGAGACATGTGTGGTGTGGTGGTGGAGGGACACACTTACAGGCAAGATGACGCCACAGTCAGTATGAAAAACACAACGTGGCAGGAACGACTGAGAGGGGTGAAGACAATGTGAAGCATGTGTATGTGTGTGTGTGTGTGTGTGTGTGTGTGTGTGTGTGTGGAATGAGGGGATGCAGAGTGACTTCCCTCCCCAGCGCGACAGTTCAGTTGATGGGATGACAGATGATGCTGATAAAGAGGAGGGAGGAGGAGCTCAGATGGATGACTCGCAGCTGTGGGGGAAGGCGCTGGGCGGCTCTCCTCCTCCCCCGGCCCCAGAGGAGGCGCTGGGGAGGAGGTCGATCTCGTCTCCAGTCTCCTCAATAGTGGGGATGCGAGCCTCCTCCTCGGACTGGGGGACGAACTCAGGATGGGCCATGAAGCTGTGGATGGAGCTACGGGACTCTGGGCTCTCCAGCCCCGCGTACAGGGAGCTACGGAACGCGTTCACCACCTTAATCTGAAACAAAGAAGAAGAGAAATGTCAGAGAACGAGCCCATCCACCGCTACAGGCGGTTATGAAAGCGTGATGTCACACAAGCATATGGAGGCTGATGGTGGAGACACATGGTGGTCGTGCGTAGGAATCTGGGGATGGATGTGCAAAATCACAAAACAAGACGTGGAACAGAAGTCGGCCGGATGGGAGAACTGAAAACAAAATTCGACATGACATCAACACAAAAGGTCAAAAACAAAAACGGTTGACATGATGTTGGAGGCAGCTGGGTGCAGGAAGATAAACGGAGATAAAAAAACAACAACAAAAAACCCAGCAGATTGCTAAATGTGGCGGGGCAAACCACAACAGCTTACGCACACAAACACACCTTTGTTTGGCCCTTGTCCCATCCACCAACAGGGAGGGGGCGGGGTTTATTAACCAGTTGCAGTTCCAGAGTTTCAGTGGGGGGTGATTACAGCCGAGCGCAAAATGAATGGGAGTCTATGGAGCCAGATGGCTAAATTTGTCTCTTTCCCCTAATTGTTTTTATGAAATCTTAGATTAAATTGTAGTTTTTGCAAGTTCAACATGGATTATAGGTCGAAAGTTGAATGAAAGAGTACTTTCGTCCTTTTGATTTCTCAGGTCGAGTTGTTGTCGCCCATAACTTGCTAGAATTCTGCTAATGAACGCTAATTGGTCAGTAAAGGACTGATTACAACCAGAGATCCTGCTTGATGGCCCCCGAAGCAGAACCAGAATGTCAGAGTGAATATTTTGACGTGGTCTTTAGAACATTAGCCAACCTCTTTCTAGCACGTGTATAAACAGGGAGAGCCCAACCTGTCCGCTGTGTTGTCAATCAAAAAAATATATCCGGAGAAAAGTGGATTTTGAGGGGAATGGCACCAGACCTCCATTCATTCTGCACTCGCCCGTGATCGCCCTCATTTGGAACCAGAGTGGAACTGCAACCAGTTCAGCAGCTGGAGGTTTCCAGAGAGTGGAAGTTCTTCCCATATTAGACATTTTCTGGGCCTACCCTAAGCACAGGTAGTGAACCTCAGTACTTGTTTGGTTCAGACCAAAATCCAAAAGTTAGATTCATCGTCTTGCTGACTTAATTTCTGATTTACCTGTATTCTATTCAGAAGAAACAAAGACATCAATCCATCTATCCATCCATCTATTGTATTTTTCACATTACTTAAAATTAGTCGCATTAATAAATATGTAAAGCCTACCAGTCTACCAATATCAAAAGCCAATCGACATGCTTTAACTTTTGAGGCCCCTGGGGCTCTGGTTTTTCAACCTTGATGGCATCAGCACCAGTACAGAGTTTTCGTACAATGATACCCGGCCCCAGTATACAACACACAAACCCGCTTGGGAAAAACAACAATCACATGCACACTGGAAGTATTTCTAAATCACATTCACAGCCAGAATCATTTTGTCCTCTAGCTGCTCTTTTCTCTCTGCCTCGAGTCGTTTCCTCTGTCATGAATCCACAGAGGCTGCAGCTGATCACACTGATTTATACGCACCAGCAGACACTCTTTGTCATAATTAATAACCCTACAGTTCAAAGCTCTCTATTACTGAACCACAGGAGAGCTGCAGACTGAGAACTGCAGCTTAAAGCATACATGCAACACACACACACACATGCACACATGCACACTAAAAAGCTCTCGGCTGTTAAACCATGAGAGACTTGCTGAGCCTGACAGATTTAACCCTGCTCGGGATTAACTCATAAAATTATCTTGGTGCCATGGCCGTCGCCTCAGAGAAGAAAAAACAACAACAAAGAGAAGGATTTTTTTCTCTCACTCTGTCACAAATCAGAACAATTCCCAGCTTCGGCCAACAGTTTGTGATCTGTCATCGAGTCTTCAGGCACCAAGTCACATCAGGGCTTATAGAGGCATTTAGAGACCTCCACAACATGCAGGAGAGGCAGCAGGCGGCACCGGGTGAAGTAAAATAGGGAAAGCGATTAAGATGGAGTAAAAAAAAAGCTAGAGCAGAGGAAGGTGACGTAGGAAGCACAGTATGGAAACAGATCATGTTATCTGCATGTTCCCTTTTAGATGGTTTTCAGACTAAAAAGCAACTATGTAGTCCATCTCTAACTCCTTCCTGAATTCCCTACTCTGTCTGTGGCACTGAGCCCCAAGCTCATTGGTTCCTACTGAAGACGTAAAACAGCTCACGCATATATAATTTGTTTATAAAAAAAATGACATAGGTGTATTTGACATTTTTGGTTTTGTAGGATTTGGGAGCTTCAGAGGTGCATTTTTAAGATTTAGACAGAGCAAAGCTAGCCGTTTCCTCCTCCTGCTTTCAGTCTTTATACTAAACTACGGCTTAACCCTCATGTTGTCCTCGGGTCAAATTGACCCGTTTCCCTGTATCATTTTTCTTTCAACTACCCAAAATAACATGATTGATTCCACACAACGCTCTTTGGCAAGTACCAACTTTTACTTTCTGTAATTTTGGGGTGTCTAATTCAATTTTATAGGATTTGGTAAAAGACTTCACTAAAAAAAGAAGTGGTTTGAAATAGTATTGAGTAAAAGTTGACATAATCCAGTCTGATTATCCATCAACATACTTTCATTTTAGTCTAAAGAATTCCTAATTTCTGCTTTTCTAACTCAAGCATTAGGTATAATTTCCTATAATTGAAGTTTATTGACCATAAATTCCCAAAATAACTGTAAAACTAAAGTTAATGAGTAAAAATTGCATCATAAGTGGTAAGAAAAATTAAAAAATATTGATAAAAAGCATCAACAAAAGTGTTGATTTTCATTTTGATGGGAAGACAACACAAGGGTTAAGAAACAGATGTGAGCTTGAAATCCATCTTTTCTTCTCACTCCCAGAAAAAAAAAAAGAGTCTAAGTGTCCCCCCCACCCCCCCTTTGGTCTGACTGCTTATTTTTTTCTTAAACGCAGCTGTTTCAGAGGTTTGTTTTCTGTTTTAATTATCGCAGATGCAAACTGAGCATTTCCTGTTGTTGCTCCTTCACATTAAAAGCTTTCCACTGGAAAGCCTTTTGGGAGGCTTTTATTGTGAAGCAGCTGTAGACAATGCAATTTAGGAGACTCTGAGATTAGTGGAGCGTTTTAAGGGGTGCTATAAAAACTATTTAGTATTGTAATTATTTGTGGCTATTTTGTCAGTGGATCACTTTCAAATACTTACTTACTATATGTCTTTTGACATGCAAATTACTAAATTAAAAGAATGAAAAAAACACTATAGAATGATGACATACCAATCCTGATTTGATGCCAGCTTTACTGGTCAGTGGTCATTTTAGCACTTCCTGAAGTGACTCATGATCACATGCTAACTAAACTCCCTAATATTACGAAAACAACTTGGACATGTTATTCACATCCTGTTTTATCGGTCAGCTGTTTATAATAACAGCTAAGATAATAATCTGGATCTTTTAGATGAGTAGATGACAGAAGTGTTTTAGTGTGGGTGAGTCATGCAGCGTTCATGCAGTTCAAACACAGAGAAAAGAAAGAGTCCAGCCGGGTGAAGCGTGGTGTTAGCTGGCCTCTGGTCACCGACTCACTGCCTGCAGCGGAGGAGGAAGCAGCAGCAGCAGGAGGCGGAGCCCCGGCCGAGTTGGCGAGAGAGGAGGAGGGGCTAAGCCCCAAGTGGGTGGGGCTAGAGAGAGTTTTGGCGGCAGTGGCGTCATTGTGCTGGCTGACGACCGACGGCTGGCGGCGCAGGGCGCCGGGCACCGGCGCCTGGCCCGTCTGGAAGGTATAGACCACATCCATCTGAAGGAAGGACAGCCACAACACACCGTTAGACAGCAGAGACAGAGCGAGGGAAGAACTGGGAAGGGAAGGGAGGAAAGACTGTGGAGAGGTTACAGAGAGTTTTTAAGAGGCTGGACGGACCGACAGTTTTAATGTCCACAGTGCAGAACAAAAGAACAGAAAAGTCTTGACCTAACTTTGTTCAGCAGCATAAAAACATCATGAAGTTGGTCGAAACCAGCTACAGAGAAGACACAGAAGAACATGAAACAAAGACGAGACAAAACGCACCAGTCCGAGAACAGGAGTGAGGAGACGAGGACACTTTGAGAGAGAGAAAGCAGTTATTTAGTTAGTGAAAGACGATTGTGGAAATCTGGAGGAAGCTCTTGTAGAACGAAGGAATAGCTGAAGAAATGCAACAATGAATAAAGAGCTTTTCTCAAAAAGCACTCAGAGAGAAGAAGCCGTGGAGGAAGAGGAGAAATTGTGCCACTCTGAATGACTGATAAAGTTTGGGCAGCGAGGTTCTGCTTGTACCAATTATTCCCCCACTGTGTTGGACTGTCGAGGCGTTGAGCGGCATTACGCTGCCCACCAGGATTAGAGAGGAGGAGGACAGGAAGAGGAGCGTGGAGAGATAAGAACCTAATTAGCTTGCAGCCTTTCGTTGCCTCCCCCTCCATCCCCTCATCCTCCCATCCCAGGAGGATGACAGACTGATATTACAGATACACAGACATGAAAAGAAAAGAGAGAGCTTCCACTTTTCTCTACAGCGTGTCTGACGATGGAGACAGAAGAGCTTTATTGCTGGTGCTCCACGCATCACTTCCTTCTTTCACGACGCCCCGCGGCTTCACGGAGGCCAGGTGGAGGTTCTTTTCTGACACTCCGCGCGTCAGAATAAGGGTTTCCATCTCAGGTCTGCACCCGCCTGTCCGTTCTGTAGCCTAAGACCACATCCCATGAGCTTATAAGGCAGGTGAGGTTACCAAGTTGTCATTTAATTGTAGAGGTTTACAATTCAATTTTTAGGAACTTCTCATCCAACTACTAACTCTGTTCGTAAGCTACTGTTTCCAGGTCAAGAATGAGCTTTGAACCTCAGCTTTTAAACCTGGTTTTGGCCGCTTTGTGTAAGCAAAACAAATATTTTATTCATCATATTTATCATAAAAGCATTTATATGGAAAAGTAAATCTGATTGTTGCAGGCAGAGACTGTTACTGTTAAGATACTGTTGGTTGTGTCTGGAAAAGACACATTTGGAACAAGACGCCAGTCAAGTCTGATATTCTGTCTGCTAGTTTGAGTCTTTGTCACAGGGCCAAACAGAAAAAACTCAAGACCAGAAGAAGATATCAGTTGTTAGGAATTCAAATGTGTTTATCCTGCGGCCACAATAACTATAAGTTAGTCCACTGCTGAGAGTTAAACACCTGACCTCTCTGACTGACTGTGTGTGTGTGTGTGTGTGTGTGTGTGTGTGTGTGTGCGTGTGTGTGCGGAGCGTCGGCTGTTGTTACTGTAGGTGGATGTGAGCGAGGCTAATGAACCCCATTGGGACTGAATAGGACTGCCTGTGGACATGCTAATGCTCAGTGAGTGTATATGTATCCTGTAGGAGGATGACACACACAAACACACACACACGCACGCACACACACAGTCTCAGACTGTGAGATGAGTCACAAGGGAAGGTGGCTCTGTGAAGGTGCTGCTGTGTACCACCAACACCAACTGGCTGAAGAATAAAAAAATAAAAGTATCCAGGGAGCCTTTTGTCCCACGCTGGATGCCGTCCTTAATTTTTGTACTAAAGCTCTGCAGCAGAGTGTGAAATTAGCAATTACTGGTACAGTGTCTGTGTTAACTATCTCCGGTTTAACCTCACACTCTGTGTTTTCCTCTACCACAAACACGTGGCTGAACATGTTAAACGTGGAGGACGGTTTTGACATGAGGCTCCAGTCAGAGACACAAATAGCCAATCAGCTCGTCTGAACTGGATTTCAAATATAATGGAAGAGTTCATCGGCTCTATTTCAGCGTCTGACCGGAGCAGCAAATAAAATGTGCATTTCACACCAAAAACATTTTTTCACTCCCAGTGTTTAATAGTTTCCTTCAGAGTTGGGTAAAATAAGTCCCCACTAAAGTACCAGCCTCTAATCCAAGAAACATTTTATTCCCCCTCAGCCTCTGGTTCGCAGTTACATAAACTCTGAGTGGAGACGTGTTATTAGCTGCTTAGTGTGGTATAAATATATAGTGATGTATAAAGAGGTATGCTTTTTTCTGTCTTGAGGACAGGAACACTATTGTGCAATAGAGCCTCATGTATGTGCATGTATGTAGTTTTTATTTAACATTACTGCTTGTAGTTTCCGAGGTTATCAGAAACCATTCAATCTGTCAGTCAATAATTAAAAGGTCCTTTTCTTGCGGCGATCTGACATAATTCTTATCAAGATTTACCTGTTTTGTGCAAAAACCCTGAGCCCAAAGTGGCACACATTTAAGCTATTAATCTAAACGTCTTACTGCCAAGTCCTGTTTAAATCTGCGGCTCTTATAACTTGACAGAAAGGGTTTTAGTTACTTAAGTCTCTCCTCGTGGTCTTGTTGAAACACAGTTCTGTACCTATTTACGATTGATTAGCTGAGTAGGATTTCAAGTTTTCTTTGCCAACGACAGCAATGCAGGTTTAAATGACAATTCCCCTGCGAGACAAACAAAAACTGATATGAAAACAAACAAAACAAGTCCAAAAAGGCATGGTTTTTCTTCCAGAGCCCCCTGCATCACTATGGCAACTGATGCTTTTATGACACAACAGATATTTAAATCACCACTTTGGAAATGTAATATCCGAAAAAACCTGAAACAAAAAGTGCGGTTACAGGTATAGTTGGTGTTGGCGGTGTGCGGCGGGCATACCTGTGTCTGGATGCGGTTCAGCCCTCTGAACCAGAGGATCTGGCCTCTCCTCATCTCCATCTCGGCGTGGTCGATCTCATCGGCGCCCTCCGTCATATGCTCCTCGTGGATGTCCTCTTTGGTGGTGCCGTGGCCCGCCTCCTTCAGGAACTTCAGGCGGTGGGTAGGGATGGCGGAGATCAGCTGAGAATGAAAACATTTAAACATTATTTAGATAAAGGATCACTCCGCTGACTTTACACATCAAGGTCAGTCGACTTATCAAGATGAAATCTACTCAGCATTAAGCTTGGGCTTGAAGATGATACGTTTAGGGAGGAGGAGTTTAAAAGACGCTGTATTTACCAGGCAAGGGTTTAGAAATAAAAGATGCTTTCCGGTGGCATTATGGGAAATGTAGGATATAATGATTCTGGTACTTGATCTACGATGAATAGCTTCATGAAGTTTTTTCAAGTTACAAGGAAAGATTTTCACCACTTTCTTTAAAGTGAACATTTTCTATAACCTTAATTGTTTTTTTTTACTGTAGCAATGAAAACGAATGACCTTAATTTTGGTCTTTTACATATTGCTCGTAAAAATCTTATATCAAAAAGCCATCGCTTCTTGCACCAACTATACATACATTTTAAAATTCTTAAACTGTAATTTTCCATCTGATTACCATAAATGACCGGTAAGAGCTAACAAGACATGAAAAAGCACGCTATTTTTATATAGTTTTTATTAATGCCTTTGACCTGGGTCGGATTTTCCCCGCAAAGTCAAAAAAGGATTCACGGCACGGAGCTAGAGTAACACAGTCTGACGGGTCACAGATTTTGGTGTAACACCGGCAAAGCCTGTCTTAGCGAGTATCCAGCCAGCAAAAAGGTAGCAGGAGATTTCTTTATCTTGTATTTTAATATTATATATTATTGAAAAGTTAAAAGGGAAAGTGACAGACGACTGCTGAAACAGAGTCCAACTCAGTTGGGGTTTCAACAGATGAAGACAATTTTAAATGATTCAAAACTGACCCCGAATTAGCCCTCAAGTATGTAATTTCATGAATAAAATAACTTTACAACACGAGATGTGGTTGTACGTTGGTTGCGGACATTAAATTACGTCCCCTTACCTAACCATTTTTCTTTTTGTCCCC
This sequence comes from Etheostoma cragini, assembly GCF_013103735.1. Classification (NCBI taxonomy): domain Eukaryota; kingdom Metazoa; phylum Chordata; class Actinopteri; order Perciformes; family Percidae; genus Etheostoma; species Etheostoma cragini. The sequence continues at coordinate 27,097,950 of NC_048410.1, read as the reverse complement.
CGTACTTCAATGTATATGAAAACCTTGCATTATGTATTTTGTTTATTATTTACTTCTATTATGTTTACATATCTTATTATTATCATTAATCAAATGGACATGTGATGTTATGGTGTACTGACTTTACTGTACATTATATTTTATTACCTGTACTGTTTCATACCATTCATTGTTGGATTAAATGAGAAGAATAGAGGCGAGAGGCACACCTCCTGCTGCACATCGGCTTTTTATATTTCTGTCACCTTCTCGCTCTGTTATAAAACAAAAGAGCTCTAAAATAAGCCACAGACTTCAGATCAGTCTGTTTCTGTCTCTCTGTAGTCTCTGCCCTCCAACTGAACCCACCAGGCTCCTTGTGACTGAACTCTTTCTATATTGTATGCTTTCGTGTGTGCGTTTTTTTGTGTGTACACGTTAACAGAATCGTGCATGTGACGGTGTGTTTGTGTACGTCCACAGAGGGACTGACACGTTGGGTTTGTTTTCCCTCAGTGCACGCAAACGGGAGTCGCGCTGCTTGCATGTGCTGTGCCCATTACCATAGCGATGGTCGCGATGGAAACTCTGCAGAGCAGCAGAAGTATGACAGGCAACAGTTTGCAGCAACAGACCGGATGTATCCACCTCTTCATCTTCTCCCCAGTACCAGTTTATGTTATGTTTTTAGAGCTCAAGCTGGTGTTCCACATTTAGCTCTGAAGTCCGAACCCCTGTGGTTCTGGCTCTGGTCTCACCTGTCCCCACAGCAGCTCTCCCACACCGATGAAAACGCACCACAGCCACTGGTCGATGGTCAGAGCCGTGCAGGAGAAGGGCTTCCCTCCGAACTGAACGATGATGATCTGAGGAAGAAAAGACACGTACGGGACATGTTAGTTGAGTAATGGTTCAGTCTTAAAAGACTGGTCTCCTATTAATATTTTATTTATTTTTAAGATAATTTGGCCATTTCAGGCCTTTATTATACAGGACAGCTGAAGAGTCAAACCTGCGGCGGCTGCGTAGAGGAGTAAACCGCTATACAGGTTAGCTACCTAGGCGCCACCATTTTTTAAAAAATTATTTTAAACAAATCTCATGTGTAGGCCTAAACTAACAAAGAACTGATCTGACTAACACCTGTCTGTGTGTGTTTCCAAAGCCTGAGAAGTCTTCTTCCTGTGTTCCAAACAGCATCATTAGCCATTCTGTTGCACTGGGGGACATGTTCCTTAATTACCTCAAACACACACTGTAGTTTCTTTTGAATCAAACCTACAAATACTCACTAGAGAACTTCATTGGGGTTGATCCGCTACTCAAACTACGCCCCACAAAAATGCTATTTTGTTGTTGGTTTGATTAAAAACTACAGTGACCAGCGGTTTTACGTTCATAACTGAGACTTTAGTAAAAATGAAACTATGTAATTGAGCGGTTTTGAAAGGTTTATGTCTACAGCAGAAACCATAATGGTTGAGGCTGAGAGCCACAGCTAGAGTAGGGAAGTCACAGGTAATTGAGAGATGTTGATTTTGAGAGTTTAATGGGATTTATTGACACAAATTAGTGTATATTGTCAGCCTAGCTTCAGCCCCATGGCCATGGGAACTAGGGGTGCAGAGGGTGCTGCAGCACCCCCTAGCAAAAGGACAAACTACTACAACCATAATTAAAAAATTTTTTTTTTAATACATTTATTATTAATATAAACCTACCCGTTTTCATTACAAATTAAATGTAATACATTTTAAAATTTGGTAAGTAAGAGACAAACAGATAATTTGATTAGACTGAATTTGCAGATTTTGCCAAAAGCGAGGTGCGCCTTGGGCCTCTGACACTAGTTAGCTAGCCATGGCACAAAAGCACATTTTGGATTTCTTTGTTAATCAACCCCAGGCTAAAAAGCTTAAAAGACCACAGGCAGAAAACTGCAACTGTAACCAAAAGAAGTAGCAGCAGCACCTCTACACCTTCACACTCCCAGAGTGACCCTGCTAGCAACAGACGACCAGGAAGCTAATGTCGTTAGCTAAGCTAGCGGATCGTTTTTTCGCTTGTGGAGCGTGTACCTGCGTCCCAGTTTTATCACCAAAGCCTTAGTACTGTTTTGACACCACGCAGTGCCTTTGTTTTAATAAATAGGTATTTTGTCTTCATCTTGACAGTATGGCTATGAAATAAATTATTATTATTGGCTATTATGTTTTGGTGTTTCGGGATTAGTAGCCTATGGCAGGCTAATGTTTGTCTCTGATAGGCTATTTATAATGAATTGAATCTCTACACAGTTCAACAAATTGTGATGGATACAGTTTGGTTAACTTTGGCTGAAAACTTTACTCTGGGAAACTTGTCGGCATCCCCAATTTTAAAATATGTTCCTGCAACTCTGTTCAGCTCCCTGATTATCAAACTCACTTCTAGCAGGCAATTATGAAGCTATCATCAGCTGATAAAACTCGCTGTGCCACTTCCTCCCTCGATTTATATTAATGATCTAATCATGTTTTACACTTTAATTTAAATCCATGTACCTAGTTTAATGAGGTTAAGTTAAAAACCGTTTGTGAATCTCTGGATTAGACTATGATGTATGAGATGATGGTTGCGGTGGTGGGGGAGTTACCTGCAGGACAAAGGTCCCCAGTACTACGCTGCAGAAGATGGGGTTCTTGTAGATGCCCTCGAACACGTTCCTCTCCCCGTGGATCTTCCTGGCGTTGATTTCGTTGAAGAGCTGCATCATGACGAACACGTTGAAGACAATGGTGTAGTGCTCCGACGGCGGCGCGTGCAGGGGAGCGTTGCGGCCGCTGTCGATGTCGAAAATCGACTCACCTGAGAAACAAACAAATATGAATTTCCTCTGAACTGGATTCACATACTGACTTTTCCAAACCATACAATAAATCCAAAACTTAAATCTCTCACAGACGTGATTTTTTTCGTAACCCGTCTGGTTTGTCCAGTTGGATTTTTTCCCCTTTGCATGTTGGTAGTTGTTAAACTCACCAGCGAAGAGCAGTGTGAAGATGATGACGAGCTGGTACACGGCGTGACCCAGGATGTTCTTCATCATGGTCCTGGAGATGAGAGGCTTGTTGCGGCCGTACGGCCGGCGCAGCAGCAGAGACTCGGTGGGCGGCTCGGTGGCCAGAGCAAGAGACGCCAAAGTGTCCATGATGAGGTTGACCCAGAGCATCTGGACGGCCTTCAGAGGAGAGTCCTGCAGGAGGGGGAGGGGTTGGGAGTGAGTTCAGGAGTGTCATTTACGCAAAGCACACAACCATTAACACGCCTCCCTCAGGGCACATTTGGAGTAATACAGCTTTGGGATATCTTTCATTTCCAATTAAATCATTTTTAAACACCTTTTTTACCTCAGTTTTTCAACAGCGGTTTGACTTCATTTGCAATCTCGCCGCCACAAAGTTCACTTCACATTCGGTCTCAACCCAGTTTAAGAGTTTCAACTCATAATGTTGTGTCTGCAGCCCTTTGACCCCAGCCGGGACAACACAGAGACATTCAAAGACATGTTTGTACGTTTGTTAAACCAAGCATAATGTCCAATGGCATTTATGAAGCATAGCATAAGTTCTGCCAGGTCACGGAGTCAAGCTTGGCTATTAGCTCAGCTCATAGCTCAGAGTTCCTAAGCCAGCACACCAGCTGATGGCTCAGCTGAGTCCCTCTTTTGATTGGATTTCCCAGCAGCGCTCTATTTAAACTTCTTTTCCCAGCCTACCTTGCTGTATCTCTGCTAGAGCTTGAAACCAACCTCCAACCCCAGCTCCTCCTTTTGAATTCATGTTGTCTGACTTAATCAATGTTGCGTCTCTGTCATCGATGCCGCTCTCTTCTGTACCCTATGGGGATCCTGCAGTGTTGCTCTCCCTGCTTAAGGCTTTTCATACATGCACGTGGAAGGGCCGGGAGGTGTGCTCTCCCTGTCTCATGCTTTCCACGTATGCACCTGGAAGTGCGGGGAGGCCCCAAAGAGGGGCATTCCATCAAATACAAACCGCAGATGAATTAATCTATTTTGACAAAGTGCTCCTGGCTGAAGTACTGTACTGTACTGATGGATGTTGTTGAGCCCATATGCAACCAAGAGACTTGCAGAAAGTACTCAGGACTGAAGAACAAACCTCCACTTCTCCTGCATGTTTTTCAGGACCGAAAATAAAACTCATGTTTCTATTTACGGGAAATATTCTACTAAAAATATACTGTACATTGCTTAGCAACATAATTGTTTTAGTCTTATTTTACTTGACTTTAGTTTTTCCACTAGCTATGTTACTTTACTCTTATTTACAGTATGTCTTAAATTTGTCTGTGAGCAACTGTAACTGAACAATTTTCCAGAGGGAAATAAAGTAAATGAAGTGATTCTGAAGGGACATCCCTTGAGGAACGTTATAAGACTTTGCAGCTCCCTCTGGAGCCAAAACAGCTTTATACAAATTCTTTTACACACAGTAGTACTCTTCAACACCTGTAAACATACTTTGATGTGTATAACTGATAGTTTTCCTTTGAGTAGGTTTTGTGCTTTAAAAATAGAGATTTACATATTATTTATGTATATTTTTACGTACATACTACCATTATAATAACCAATTATATAATAGTTTTGTCCACTAGACTGAGTTAAATGCATATAAGAAGGAAAACGCATTTACACCCATTTCATTGGACCCTACGCTCCAGAGACCTTCCTCTGTACATACCATAAAGACAAATCAGTTCACCATCTTTTAATGATCTGAACCAACATGCCAGGGGTCTAACAGAGACCAAGTGACGAATGATCAATGTGTAAACACAGCACAGAGACCACAGACCTGCTGAGTTCCCGTTATATTGCAGGATTATGATGGCAACGTGTTGCCATGGTTTCAGGCTGTATCTTAGCCTACTTTGTGCTCTCGACTCTGTAGCCCAGTTAGTTATCTGTCCTGCCAGCTGTGAGCCTTTCATTTAATACACAGCCGTTAGTTACTTCTTTTTTTTTTGTTGTGCCAGGAGTTACGTTTCCTGATTAGAGACACATTATGAAACAAAGACTATGTGACACGGCTGCCTCCTCTCCTCACAGCGCTCAGGCATTCTCTCGTTCTTGTGGAAACTTGATCAAAAGGAAAATTGCAGAAAAGCAAATGCAGAAAACACAACATTCAATATAACTATCAGGACGTGAGCTACAGTTCCTGTCTAAACATCAAAAATCCACAGAAATCCACAAAGATTCCCCAACAGAATGCAGCACAGCAACCACATTACACAACTCTCATTTGTTCTCAAGCTTTCATTCAAATCTGCACCCTGAATATGGTTGGATCAGCTGATGGCAGGGACCAACCCTCACGCCAGTTTTTGACCATTTCACAAACTGCCACTACACTGGGCTGCTCTAGGTAACGCGACAACGGAGAAATGGAACGCCAAATGCGGGACAGTGTCGACAACTTGCACTGGGACATCATGCGCGTTCAGGAATAGAACAACGTGGAAAGGAACTACAACACAAGGGACGCAACCCCTGGTTTTCAGTATGAAAGTCCTGTGTTGTTTGACCCATCCACCACCCCGACCACCCTCCCTGCAGGGATTTCAGGCTTTTTGATACTACTCGCTACCTTAATCGTTCTGAGATCACTTTACTTTACTTCAAAATTAGTAATCAACACACAAAAATAATGCCATTGACGTGACTTGTACACAAATCAATAGATTAAATAACGTGACCATTTCACCAACTACTATGAGACTGGGGGTACGGTGCCTTGCTGAAGGGCACCTGGCAGTGCCCAGGAGGTGAAGTGGCATCTCTCCAGCCACCAATCCACACGCCGTACATGTTGGTCCATATGGAGACTGGAACCGGTGACCCTCCAATTCCCGACCCAACTCCCTATGGACTGAACTACTGCCAACCCGCAGTTTACGTCTTATTTACCCAACCTCCACTTAATTGGGTAATCAGCGCCTTTCTCCACTCATTATACCGTAAGTTGATCGCAATTGAATGGGTGATGTCAAAGAAATCCTGCTTGATGCGTGTTATTTCGGCATTAGGGGTGGGAAAATGTATGTGCGCTGTAGCAAAGCGTTCAGCAGTGATACGGCTGAGTGCAGACTGTGATATTCCCACTGCTGATGCTATGACTGTTTGAAATGACCCTGATGCCAATATTGTATGTTTTTATAATGTAGCGAGGACTTTAACAACTGCTGGAATGGAATGTGAACGCTGAGTCAGAGATTCAATGTCATCTTTGATTTCTTCCAGTAACTGTAATATTGCATGGCTGATCAACCTGTAACACTGAAAAAGTGTGATCTTTTCAGCTCAACTCCTTGGCCTGTCTTCCTCTTACTCGAATAACTGCTGCCATTTCACCAGGATGCACATGCGAGGAAACCCGCTTCCAGGTTTACACCTGCTTTTAAAAGGTGGAGAATTTTCTCTGCAAAATAAGTGCGCTGTCATGGAAGTTTTTTGTACAAACCGCTGAATACATAATTAGGCGCACTTTACGCCTCCCTCCTATCTCTTTATGGGAAACTCCCACTTTTCCCTTCACCCTCCCACAAATGTACATGCGTGACACGGAAAAGCGTAACTTGCCATTTTCAGCTCCTGCGACTTGCAGTCTGAGCTTTTACATCAGGGCGGCCTGTTTGTGCATACCTCGCCATGCTTTTTTCTACGCGGTAGTACATCTGGCCCTGAGAGTCTGCGGATGTGCTCTTTGACTCTGGACATAAGCACAGCAGTGCTTTGAGCTAAATGCTAACATCCAACCATCCATCCATCCATCCATTGTCGGCCTAAGTAGCGCTAAGCTTAACTTACCAAATTTTATTAGTTTTGCAGGTAATTATTCAAAAAGAAAAGTATTTTGACCTATTGATGGAAAGGCAGGTAATCACCAACGCTATTAAATATCAACCCGAGCGGGACGTTAACGTATGAAACCAAATATCAAGACAATCCATCAAATAGTCGGCCTACTGGAGTAATGGGCCGATCAACATTTCCATCCACAGAGTCATACCGCTGATACCAGAGGTGCCAATGCTAAAATGAAATTTCATTTTAGATTTATGTGGCGCATATAATACAGTATATGAAACTTAAAATAATGTCATGTTAAAAAATAATTCCTTACAAGATGAAAAATGTAATGACAAAAATCCAGACAAATTATTTTCAGTGTACTCCAACGCTAAACACTGACATCATGATAATGAAAGATGTGACATGGACGTTTTTAAATTGGTAGACGACGTGAAACCTAAACTTTCAAATTAATCCCTAAACTTTTAGCACTTTTCAATTACATTTTGGTCATGATTTGAGTTTAGTTTTAAGGAAAAATCAAGTGGAAATGTCCTTTTTCCCGGGACGGGATGTTATGCCCAGGGCTAGATTACACCAATCAGAGTTTATTCTGGAAAATTGCGTGAAAATAAAGTGTATTTAAGAAAATTCCACAAACATCCAATCAGAAATTGTATTAAAAAAAAAATGTAACATTGTCATATATTATGTGCACACAAATGGACAATATAATTGAATGAGTTCATGATGATATTGGCAGCCTGGGACTTCCATAAAAACACAAAGATAGCAGCTTTAACTGAGACTGAACAGTCAGTTCTAAACACCAACACATGAGGGAAGGGACTGGTTTAAACCTGCTGGATAATGTCAGCTTTACCAGCAGATTCCTTATGTCAGCTCAGACCTGTCTGAGCAACTGTGATGACACCACAAGCAGTGATCCTTAGGGTGCAGCCTGCAGCCTACCTGTGTGATGCAGGCGCCGGTGAACGCCACGATCACGGCCACCACGTTGACGGTCAGCTGGAACTGCAGGAACTTGGAGATGCTGTCGTAGACGTTCCTTCCCCACATCACGGCCTTGACAATGCTGGTGAAGTTGTCGTCAGTCAGGATGATGTCAGACGCTTCCTTCGCCACGTCCGTGCCGGCAATGCCCTGATGAGAAGAAGCAGAGGGGGACGATCAGATCCTGGTTTATCCTCTGGTTTTCCTCTGTGCCACAGAGCTCCATTGCTTTCCAAAAACGATTGTTCTTTCATTACCATGAACAGATGGTTTATATATACTTTATTTGGATTCAATCCTACATACACCGTCCTGCTGCCACCAATACCTGCTAGAGATTCAAAAAAAGTTCCTAATAATTTGAAAGAAATTACAGTGACCTTTAAAAAATGCTCTGAAAGCAAAAATGGAATGTATGTGAACTATGATTGCTAAATAAAAAGATGTTTGAGGAGAAAAAATTCAGTGACCAGCTGTTTAAGGAAATTACTGGGCCTTTACAAAGCTGTAATGTAAGTTGCAGAGTGTCTCGATGCAGAGTTAGGACCCTCCCTGAGACAGAGGTGATTGGCTCTCTGTTTTCCAGCTGAACGGGTGATAATGAAACTGGGACCCTTGGGTGTAAACTGAAAATGTTCCAAATGGGACACATTATGCCTGAAAGGTGACTGGTTCCAATCCCTAGACTGCCTCTGTATTGTGTTTAGGAACAGTTAGCAGCTGCTCAGCGGCCTGCAGGAGACGCTTTTCTCAGTAAATAAAGGTCACAACAACACACAGAGGAAGCAGCTGATGTTCAATTTAGCCGTATGGGCTACAATATCAGCTGATCAATTGTCACCATTGCAACAGCATTTCTCAAGCCAGCTGCTAGATCAGCAGAGCCCTAACACCATTTATTCACAGGGTTAATTGCAGTCACTACATTTCTTAGAGAGACATGTCATAATCCTATTTTTAGGAAGTGCATTATAAACAATTTGAATGAGGAGAATAAAAATCGTATTGTGCAGCAATGAATAGAAAACTAATAGATTTCTGAAATACATCCAAAAGTCTAAAACACAGCAGCATGCCTTGTAAAATTGTTAGTTTTCATACATTAAAGTATATGCATATTTTACTAAATATACTAAAACTCATTGATATTTCAAGGACTGACATCTGGGACCACGTTTTGTTAGCTTTATTTATTTATATATAATTTATAACATGTAGCGTATCATGTGACCAGGATGTAGGAGTGATATTATTGTCTGTATATTAGACATATATAAATCAGAAATATTAAAGACAATCAGTCCCGGTGTTTTCCCTGTGTGTGTGTGCTGGTCTTTGGAGAATAAGCGGAGTAATGTGACAGCAGAGTGACCACCCCCCCCCCCGCTGTGCTGCTGAGCATCCAAGCTCAATATTTATTGATATATTTTCCAATTCACAGGCAAATCCATGACATTAAACTTAAGACTTATATGTATGTAGCTGCATTAATTAACTCAAATCAGCAAATGAGTAAAGCAGTGAAGAGCTGTGGAGAAAAAGAGATGAAAATATGAGGAAGAGGTTACCATGGCAAAGCCGACATCAGCTTTCTTGAGGGCGGGGCCGTCGTTGGTACCGTCTCCCGTCACCGCCACCACCTGTCGGGTTTCACCCACCGTGCTGTCGATGATACCTGATCCACAACAAAAATACTCTGTGTCAGTGTTGTGCAGGGTTAACAGTGTTTTCTCGCAGAATTAGGCTATTTTTAAAGTGTTGTAGTTAATTATTTTGTGCCCCTCTCACAAAAGCACCAAACGGACTAGTACACAGTTCACAACACAACAGGTTAGTTTGTGCATCAGTGAATTGGTCTACATGTCAACAGCAATTTATTTATTTATGATAATATACTGTTTCTAATTACCAAAGGAAAATGTAGGACCTTAATGGAACTTTAAGGGCAAACTGCTAATGACGTTACAGTACACATTCATGGTGTTACTTTGCAGATATTACAATACATTTGGCAATTATAGTAATGTTGTTGAACTTTAAGAGCAGAATACGGCTTAGTGTAATATGTTTTGAGAGGGGAATATTTTGAGTTCAGGTCTGGGTTTGGTTTTATTGGCCACTGGGCTGGTTTTCTCATACAAACCTGGCAACCCTGAGTGACTGAATGAACATTACAGAAAGAGACACATACTTATTTAAAAACAAACATGTCACAATTACTACAAATTAGAATTCAACCAATAAGAGACTTGGCTTATAACTACACCTATCTCACCTGGTATACAAAGACAAATAAACATGTAAGCAGCAGTAAAACATCCTAATATACACAAGATACAGTACATGGTTAAATACTGAACCCACCTTTGACCAGAGTGTGTTTGTCTGTTGGCGAGGAACGAGCCAGAACGCGCAGTTTGGGCCAAACTTTGTCCAGACGCTCTTGTTCCACCTTGGAATTTAGAGAAAGAAAAATAGTTTCACCAAATTCTTTTAATGCAACAACACTATGTACCAAATACTGGGAAATGGCACCCTTCCCGAGTGATGAAAGCATAAAACCTTCATCCATCTAAAGACAGTCCTTCACAACGCTGCGGAGGAGGGTATGGCTAGTCCACAAAGCATTCCAGGATGGGACAAAAAACCTGCTCTGGTTTATAGGCATGACTTTCAACCAATCACAATCCTCTTGGGCGGTGCTTAGGTCCGCGTGGAGCCGCTGCAAAAATAGCCTCAGGAAGGAACTTGTTTTGGTGGAACATGTGTACGTTCAAAAGTTGTTTTAGGCGTGCAACAGAAAACTCAGATGGGACAGATAGTCCAGCTAGCTGTCTGGATTTACCCTGCAGAAACCTGAGGAGCAGTAAACCATAGTCCTCATGAAATCCACCGGAGCTTCCACCAGCCCTAAGAAATTGGTAGGAAACAGATGTGTCGTGGATATACTGTAGACTACTTTTAAGATAATACTCCACTTTTCTTGTATTATGAAAAAATGTTTTACTTTTAGACAGAAAACCATAATTCATTAACAGTAGAAAGGTAGTCTGGGCTTTATTTAAAGACTCAGCAACCATCTACCTTAGGGCTGGACATTCTGACCTCAAATCAAAATCTCAATTCGTTAAACCTCGCCTTGAATACAATCAATGAATGATATTTTTTCTTTTTTTTCCTTTTTTTTTTTTCCTGATAGTTCACCGACAAGGTTTTTAATGTAATGTAATGTATGCTCAACAATTGAAGTAGGGCAGGATTTAAAAAAACATATTAAACAACATTGGGGAATTACGTCGGTTAGCGGTTCTGAATTTCATAATTTCATTAAAAATACCAGAAAATACTAGCTCTGGACAGGGAATGAGAAACAGAAAACTTCCACGGCATCCGCCGATATTAGCTTATTACTGATATATCATGCTGTGTATACACTGACTGATAAGTAACAAGAAATTCAAGGCTTAGTTACTCATCTTGTTGACAAAACTTGATACTTAAAGTAAAAATTTAAACATCTTCGCTGGCTGCGATCAAAAACACATTTCTGCACTGGTCTCACCTCTCCCTGGTCGTTTCTGATCTGCTGGTTGAACTCTTTGCCCTCCATACACAGGAAATCCTCGCCGGGCAGCAGGATGCCACACTTGGTCGCGATGGCGCGGGCGGTGTTGATGTTGTCTCCGGTAACCATACGTACAGTGATGCCCGCACGCTGGCACTTGGTAATAGCCTCAGGTACCTGGAAGGGTGTGAGACAGAAAGAAACGCCATGAAGCCTAGAAGATGAACTCAGGTCAGAGTAACTCGCAAGCTTCTCTTTCTGATCTGAAGCTTACTCATCTTTAAACCAAGTGAGACTGTTTGATGGCGAGTCTTTTAGTTTAAAAGACTCCAGAAAACTTCTTTAGACGCCACGATGTGGGACCAGCCTCATCCTGCAACAGCAGCAGGTTCTACACTGTACAGTTGCTGTTCTTCACATCCTAGCTGAGACCTCAAACAAACACACGTCGAATCTTTGATCCACGCACAGATAGCCTTGACCGGAGGGAAGAAGTGGAGGGGTTGGGCTGTCTTTATGATCAACATTTTCCAGAAAGTGATAAGGTTAAAGAATCTGGAAACCAGGGCTGGTACTATTGTTCATAAAGTTCCAATACCACTACCATGACTTTGATACCGGTTCCTAAACTATACTTTTTTCAATGCCAATTTCATAAAACCAAAATAAAACGACACATTACGGGACAAATCTTTTAATGTATTGTCAGCTCTTACTACGTGAGCCATGTCTCTGTGACTAATGTAAAGTTTTCCTGCCTATCTTTTGGATGTGTCACGTTAGACAGCCAAACACAATCATTATTCGATCTTGGTAGAAGCATCTGCATGCTGATTGGCTCACTGATGCCGATGAGATTTACTCCTTAGGTATTGAAATTGGGTATAAATGACGAGGCATTTTTTGATATGCGATACTTTAGAGGCTTTAGAACAGTGTGTTCCACAGCCAAAAGTTATTATATCATAAACAAACTATTAACCATACTAACTATACTAACCAATTCTTTACTTTTTTTTTTTTAAACAAGTCAGCTGGAGACTCAGTAAATCACAGAGCAAAAGTTAATTAGGCGACTACTGGCTAAAAAGGACGAACGACTGTTTAAATCGGCAACTGATATCATTGTAAACTGATAATAAATACGTGCTGCGCTAGAATGGAAAGCTGCCATGTGTGGCAAGAGTAACTAAGGAGCGTAGGGCTTCAGGGCGAGTCATTCGACACACGTGGGACACACTGGGCTCACCGCACGGACAAAACAAGTAGTCCAGGCTGATCCGGGATGCTTTACAGTTGCCGTGTACCAACGTTGAAAATTGAACAGCCGTGTATCGAGACATGATAATGACAATAATGATAATGATCCATAACCATTAATTGCAAGTGGTCTGATAGCGGAAGTAATCCCTTCTACAGTTACAGTACGTTTGTGCAGACTACACACTGTCAGGTCACAGGATTTCTTAGAAACATGTATGTAGCTGTGACATGCGTTTCTTTTCTTCTTAGAATATGACTTTTATGCCTTCAAGTGGAAAAATGTAATGAGTTTTGTGTCCATCAGATCACACGTTGTGCTGTGGACTGACTCAGACTGCTCTCCACTTATTTCTATCCTGTCTGAGATCTTCGTGCTCTGACATTAAAGCAGCGGGCAGCAACACTGATGCTTTCTGAGCATCATTACAGGCTTCATTTCACACATGAGAGCATCTAGACACCTGACCCCGACTCACCTTAGTGCTTCTGTTAGGGGAAAAAACTCATGGATTATTGAATGTTTACACCCCACGTTTTTTCTAGCACAAACACTTTAATATAATTATGAGCAGCCTGTCGGATCAGCTCAGTTACACTCCTGAGCTCCATGTTCTCTCTGTTCTTTCAGGAACAAAGAAGGCAGGACATTTCAAACTAAGCCAAACTCATTTTGTACCAGTGAAAACGGCTGCAGACTGCAAACGCTGATTATTACTACCAACCTTAAAAATTCTTTGAATTACACTGCTGGGAGAGCCTTGTTTTTTAGGGGTGGGAGGGTACTTTACACATGCACGCACAGACATGAATGTGGCCCCCTTATCTGTAAAATGATGCAACAAAGAACCAATAAAAATGCCAATACACAGTGGACAGGCATTGGTTTGCCTTACTTTGTTTAAAAGACAAGACCAAACCTGTATTCCATGATTATGACAAAATGGTCGTCTTACTGAAAACATAGCAAGATAACTTCTCCAAACTTAAACTTTCAAGCTTCTCAGAACACAACACCCAATACACAGTTAACTAGTTAGTTATCAGAAATTGTTATGCGCGAGAAACACACACATTGCTTTACTAATAGTCTATATTTCATTTTTCTGAATATTTAGTTTCCTTAGATAAATATACAGAAAGGAACTAGTGGCACCAAAAGTTCTGATATTTTAGAGCTCTCCTTAAAACTTTCATGGAGCTCTTTCCGATTATAAAAGGAGATTTTGGGGCTTTTACGTCTTTAATTGTTGACAGGACAGTTAGGGGAGAAAGGGGGGAAAGAGAGAGGGGGAAGACATGCAGGAAATCGTCCCAGGTCGGATTCAAATCCTGGACTTCTGCATCGAGCCATAAACCTCTCAGTACATGTGCGCCTGCTCTACCACTGAGCCAACCTGGCCACACGAAAGTGTCACTATTAAAAAAGGTGCTCTAAGAGATGTTGGGTGACGACACTTCTTGCTGTCAAAACGAGGCTAGCTCACCCCTCCTTCCTCCTCATCCCGTCCCCTCTCCCTCCCTTCCGTGCACTAACCCCCCCCCCCCCCCCCCACCCTTGTTTCAGCCCAAAAAATGCATTACATCGCTTAGAGCCCCTTTAATTTATGGGTAAATATATCCAAGGCCTTCAGCTGAAAGACTGCTCTGGTAATGGGCATCCCATCATCACGTTTTTCTGTTATGTAATCACACACTCTCCTGTTTGCATTTTTAGACGGTGTATCATCTCCATGACAACACCTAGTTGTACTTCCGTTCTATTTCCGAGTTCTGGGCTTTTTGAGCTGAGTATATCATTTATCATGTATGAATGTGGATAAAGTTAGTGATATTTAGATGCTTGCTAGTTACATTTCTAGTGAGGAATCGGCAAGAACCCATTTTATGTGCCGCTGGGCACTCCCTCTCTTCAGTCAGTCACTATGTCTCTCCCCTCTGCTTTTTCGACCAGCTGTTTGTAACTTTAAAATAAAATGGATTATGGATCATTTCATTTCTATAGTTTACAGCTGACTATTGAAACAGCCAACGTCCCTTACGTTCTGTGACTTGAACAGCTGAAAGCCTAGACCTCAATTATCCTCAAAGACCCCCCCACTTTTCCTAGGTAAAAACACTATCTTAGATAAGGACCAGTACGGTAAATAGTAGGCTACTGGGTTTTCCGAGGGGGCCCCGTAACACTGAAGAGACTCAAGTACTGTATCAATGTGTGGTACCAATGAAAGAGTAGTTATGATTCAGCTGAGTGACAGGTGGTCACAGGAGGCGAGCTAGACCGAAGGCTTCATTGAGCCATACTTTGCTCCATCCATTTAACCTCTTTTTCCCCACTTTTGGATTTGCCTATGGCAGGTACTGCCGAGATGGCGGACAGAACCACCAGGATCCGCCCCACTTTGAGCTTTAACTTGACTCTTGAATCAGTGACGTCCAGGAGACTACATCCATATCTTATACAGTCTTGGGTTTGAACAGTGAACAACCTGAACATGACCTAGCATTAGGTATTAATTACAGAAAGTGGTATCATCTGGATATCTGTGTGGGCAGAGTTTAAATTGCACAGTACCTCAGGTCTGACGGGGTCCTCGATGCCGACCACCACGATGCAGGTGAGGTCATTCAAGATGTCGTTCTCGTTGTCCCAGTTTGGCTCCCCTGCATCGGCGGGAAAGTCCCTGTAAGCCACGCAGATGGTCCTCAGGCCATCGCACGCCATCGGCTCAATCACCTTACGCACCATCTCGTCACGGTCCTTCGGCTTGAAGATGCGAGGGTGACCCTGGGCGTCCAAGATATAGGAACATCTGGGGAAGGGGAGAGTGAGACAGAGGAGGGGGAGGAGATCATTAGGTAGGGTATCAAATGACATCCTTTCATCCATCATCCACCCACCCAATCACACATCCGTCTGTCCATCCATCCATCCATCCATCTACTCCCCCATCCTCAGGTTATTTAATCCCTTTTCTTACTTTCTCAGGACTATCTCTGATGCTCCTTTGCTGTACATGCGGAAACCTCCGTCAGCGTTCTTCAGCACCGTGCTCATGGACTTGCGGGAGGAGTTGAAGGTGTAAACCTTGTAGAGTTTCTCTTCGGGGACCTCATCTCTGATTGGCTGGTAGTCCCTCTTCAGCTCCAGCACCAGGCCCAGCAGAGCACACTCGGTCTTGTTGCCTACGTGGCGGGGAAGGCCACCTTCTTTTTCCGGAGACTGAGGAGAGACAAAGGGTTAGGATTTGATATGATATTAAGGGCCCTATTTTAATGATCTAAGCGCATGGCGCAGGTGGGTTAGGGTGAGTCCAGATCCACTTTTGCTAGTTTGATGCTTTGCGGCACACCGTGCTGGGTGCAAGGTAGATCCCTAAGAGTTTTTAAATTGGTTTTGTGTCATCACGGGCAACAGCGAGAACTAAGACTTCTTCTGCATTTAGAGCTGTTGTTAGATTTTAATGAATGTTAGTCACACGCACAAGCACACATATTAAGTCAGAAGTTAACCCGGAGTTTGACAGCTGGTTAGACAGCTGATTTGATTTTTAGATCCTGTTTCAATCAACTCAAATAACCAAATTTGCTGAGCTTTGGGGCTCTTTGGGTTCCTTTTCATGACGTTGCTCTTCCTGATGAAGAACTGTTGCAGGCAGCAGATTATATAAGATATAGCTAATTTACATATTTTAACTGCTTAATAAACCTGTAATTTACTAGTCAAGCTCTCTTAAAATTGTCTAGTCAACATCTTTAATGTAGGAAATCACAGCTGTTGATTGTAGCTAACATATTTATGTTGACAAGTTGCAAAGTTAAGTGCAGCTAAAGTACAAAATAAATAAATTTAGCCAAAAATCCAAAGCCTTATGTAATAGTCCTGTGGGATGTATCTGGCCCCAGGGCAGGTCATTTGAGACCCCTGGGTTAAGGATTAGAATAAATTAATTCTCCAGGGACATAATAGTGTCCTGTGAGTGACGACTCGCTTTTATACTAGTGGACATTTTTGGAAAAACCTAAAATATGACCAATCTTGCCAGTTCAAGGGCGTTTTTAAACAGGGTTTAAAGATAACATTTAGATCAGGTGTTGTGGTTGGATGCAGCTGGGACAGTGAAGCTCTCACCAGGATCTTGGTGGTGTACGCCGAGTTGATAGCAATGCTGTTGACCATAACTTCCAGAGTCTCTGCTTTAATGGCTTCTGGTTCGGGGACCTTTCTGTAGTGCGTGTCGCCGACGTACGCCTGCACCACCGTCATGCGGTTCATGGTCAGCGTGCCCGTCTTGTCCGAGCAGATGGCCGTGGCGTTGCCCATGGTCTCACAGGCGTCCAGGTGACGCACCAGGTTGTTGTCCTTCATCATTTTCTAAAAGAAATAGAGGACCAGGTTAAAAGCCGCGGCCTGTGTTTAAGCAATTTTGAAAACTACATGACTTGACCTTAACCCTTGTTTTGTCTTCCCTTCAAAATTGAAAAGCAACACTTTTATTGACGCTTTTTATCAATGTTTTTAAATTTTCAAATTTTTCCATACGTTTTTGTCTCATTTTTCAACACTTTTTTGACGTTTTTAACACTACGTAACACTAACTTATTAACTTTAGTTTTACAGTTATTTTTGAAATTTATGGTCAATAAACCTCATTTATAGGTAATTTTCCATAATGTTTGAGTTAGAAAAGCAGAAATTAGGAATTATTTAGACTAAAATTAAAAGAATGGATGTTGATGGATAATCACAGACTGAAATATGTCAACTTTTACTAAATACTATTTCAAAACCACTTCAATTTTCCCCCCTAAATGCTATAAAATTGAGTTAGACACCCCAAATTAATGAAAGTAGAGATTTGTACTTGCCAAAGAGCGTTGTGTGGAATCAATCATGTTATTTTGGGTAATTACAATTGGGTAATTGAAAAGAACATTGATATAGGAAAACCGGTCAATTTGACCCGAGGACAACATGAGGGTTAGAGTGAATTAAATAAGTGTTGTTATGAAATCCTAAACAAAAATGATACTGTGAGGAGCTCAAACTGTGATCATCTTACATGCCCCATAATCCTGCTTACCTTGACGGAGTAGGCTAGAGAGATGGTGACAGCGAGCGGCAGCCCCTCGGGAACGGCCACCACCAGCACGGTCACGCCGATGATGAAGAACTTGACAAAGTACTGGATGTAGATGGGGGTGCACTCGGCCACCCAGGTCCGACCCTGGACCGCGAAGGTGTCGATCACAAAGTAGAGGATGAGGATGATGACCGTCAGAGCCGACATGATCAGACCTGGTCAGAAGGAGCAGAGTTTAGACACGAGCACACCTTCCAACCATGACGAGTCTGTTTTATATGTCGAGTCCACTGGTTTCCACAGTGTGAAATAAAAACTATATATCCCAAAATTGGTTTGTAGTCATAGTAGCTTTTGTTGTGGTAACGCTTCCAAAACACATCATTGTGCTTTTAGGGACAATCCGCTGTCCAATAACTCCCATTAACACAAAGCCAGAAAATGTGTTTTGGTTGTTTTGGGTATTACAAAAGTTTGCAGACACATGCCATGCAATCACAATTGGTATTTTGCTGCATGTCATCCACTAAGCTCTCTCTCTCTATGTTTTCTGTCCATCTCTACTATCAATTGTCAAATAAAGGAAACTTATGCATTCAGTCTTTAATTACTTGATTGTTTGCTGAATGTAACATTTGAATATATCAGGCTTGTAAAACACAGTGACATCACAGGTGGTGATTCTGGTTAAACCACAGCCAAAACAAGTTTTATTGGTTTATGTTTGAGCAAGGCGGTGAGGTTGATATTTTTTAGATGCAAAACAAAAAAAGGTATTAAGAGGAAGGGTCTGCAAATAACAATACAATTAAAAAAAAAAAAGATATTTGCCTGTAATCTTTGACTAATAAATGTGTGTCAGACAACGCCTGAGTGTAAAATTAGAAACAGGTGAGACCAGGTGAACGAAAGAAATCCACTGCTTGTGTTCTTCTGCTTCACCTCTCCTGTCGCTCACTTCCTGTCTAAGTGTTTTGGTCCAAATTTTATTTGGGTGGTTTATAACTGAAGCCCTCCAGCCCTTCCTAAAAGCCCCTCCGTGTATTAAGGTCAATTGAAATGCCATAGTAAATACCTCCACTTCCGGGATGAATCATGTTCCTGAAAAAAAAAAAAAAATCCATCCAATAAAAGGGAGTGCATTCTGACCCTCTTCCTCCCAGTCCCTTCACTGCCTGAGCACTTTGCGTACTATTAAAGGAACAGTCTGACCTTTCTGGAAATCCACTTGTTAGATAAGGAGATGGATACCGTACAGAGAGAGGTCAGGGATGTGTTCAAAAGCACTGGAAGCAGGAGGGAACTGCTAGCAGAGCTTAAAAAAAAAAGTGTGTGTGTGTGTGTCTCTCACCAGCCTTCCCGATCTGTACAGCCAGTTTGGTGAGTTTGCCCTGCAGCACCGACTTCTCCTTCTTGGTTACATTAACCTTCTTCACCGGTTTAGCCTCCTCCTTTTCCTCCGACTCGGTGGCCTCCTCGCTCTTCAGCGGCTGGATCTCCAGGGCAATGCCGTCCTGGGTTTTGGCTGGGGGGGGG